>NC_141040.1:49832500-50100000 GCF_052040795.2 Danio rerio | reverse complement strand
ACTATGGAAGTCAATGGTTACCGGCTTTAAGCATTCTTCAAAATATCTTCTTTTGATTTCAACAGAAGAATGAACTCCTAAATGTTTGTAACCACTTGAAGGTAAGTTAATAGTGAGATTATTTAATTCATTTTTTGTGTGAACTAACCCTTTATTGGTCAATAAAGTACAGTTTTTTGCTCCACAGTAAACTATGGATCCCCTCTGATGAGGGAAGTCAGACTGAAGCCATCACTATAAGACAAAACCATGGACGTCTGCCTAGCACATGTGTAGAAGGAATCCGCATATGAAAACCCCTCATCGGTCGCAGGTATTCATTTCAATTATGTGTCGATGGCAGGTTTGTTTTGACAAAAGCAACCGGGCCATTGAGATGGGAGAGACAGCAGTAGATTAAACCCCATTGAGATCAAAAGATATCTTTGTGTGCTTCTAAGACAATAACATCTTATGAGGGATAATCCCCGGATCATCCACTTAGCAATTAAAATACACTGATGCATTCCATTCCTCAGGTGATAGTCGTGTCTAGCAGTAAAAGTGAGCGCGGTACACAAATCGGATGAGCACTTAAGCGATTACAGGGAGTGCTCGCTGTTATAAGGAATATGCAGCCTGTTAAAGTTCCAATAAAAATCCCTTTTTACACCCTGACATATTCGCATTGTTGACTAAACAGTGGGTCCTGAACATAGTACTCTAAGCTCTCCCATTGGCCAAAGGTGCTTTAGATTCAGGGATAACACCTCACAATGCATGTTAAGTAGGCTTAATTACTCAAAACAAGAAGGCCGCGGAGAGTGAAAAGAATGTTTATCTTTGCCTTATTGTCTAGCGGTGTGGGCTGAACCCAAAGAGAGGAGGTCTGCTGCTGTTTGCGTGCTTCAATTTTACCCCAGCGCCCCACTAAAACACCTAAAGTCATTATCTAATGAATTGATGGTTGATCTAATTATGCTCTGATTGGATGAAATGTTATCTTGGAAATTCCATCTCATTATTTGTTCAAAGTTATCTGTCGAGTTCTCAGAATGGTGGATCTCTGTGGCCTGTAGGTAAAAAAGATGCTTGCCTTTCTTGGGTGGGTAAGTGAGGGGGATAACATCACTCGTTTAAATGGCAAATCAAGAATTGACCTGTATGAAATATTCTGCTTCACTATTGCAGAACCTTTGATCCGTAACTTGGAAGAGCGATGACCTTTGACTATTCCTGAATTTAACATTGGCGTTTGGAGCATCGTAATGAAAAATGCTGCATTTGTTTGGTAAGTCAAACATAGATTTCATTGACATTTACACAGAGTTATGCATTTATATGTGACCCTGGACCACATGCTGCACAGGTTGCATATTTTTGGCCAACATTACATTATAAGTATCAAAATAAAAGATTTTTCTTGTATGGCAAAAATCATTAGAATATTAAATTCAAGTTTATTCTTTATTTGTGTAACGCTTTACAAAAGGTGCACATTATTGCATTACAATTAAGATTGGAAAGTCAAAGTTTACTAGTTACCATAACTTTATTAGTTACTAATAACTTCAACTATAGAACTAGAAACTAATAGCTTTTTACAGTTAAAGTTATTGTATACATATAAACATAGTAATAAAACACTACTGTATAGTCTGTATTGCATAAATAATTATTTTATTAAAGTTACAAATGGTACAATTTTTTGTACCTGAATGCTTGAATTCAAGACCATTAATAAAGAGCATTTTATATGAAGTCATTTTGTAAATATTCTACTGTAAATATATCAGAAGTCTATTTTTTATTAGTAATATGCATGGCCAAGCTCTTAATTTGGAAAACTTAAAGGGGGACTTTCTCTTTCTTTCTTTCTTGTTTTGTTTGTTTGTTTGTTTGTTTGTTTGTTTGTTTGTTTGTTTGTTTGTTTGTTTGTTTGTTTTTTTCTTTCTTTCTTTCTTTCTTTCTTTCTTTCTTTCTTTCTTTCTTTCTTTCTTTCTTTCTTGTTTTGTTTGTTTGTTTGTTTCTTTCTTTCTTTCTTTTTTTCTTTCTTTCTTTCTTTCTTTCTTTCTTTCTTTCTTTCTTTCTTTCTTTCTTTCTTTCTTTCTTTCTTTTTCTTTCTTTTTTTCTTTCTTCCTTTCTTTCTTTCTTTCTTTCTTTCTTTCTTTCTGTCTTTCTTTTTTTTCGTTCGTTCGTTCCTTTCTTTCTTTCTTTCTTTCTTTCTTTCTTTCTTTCTTTCTTTCTTTCTTTCTTTCTTTCTTTCTTTCTTTTTTTCTTTCTTTCTTTCTTTCTTTCTTTCTTTCTTTCTTGTTTTCTTTGTTTGTTTGTTTCTTTCTTTCTTTCTTTCTTCTTCATTTCTTTCTTTCTGGTTTTAACCTTCAGATACCAGATTTTCAATAGTTCACTCAAAAAAATAACGTTCGCTTTTTGTTCAAGTTACTTATTGTAAATGAGCTGAAACAACACAATTCTTGAGTTTTTTTGGAAACAACTTGATTGTTTTATGTTCAATCCATTTAATTCTGTAAAAACCAATAACTTAACTTAATTCCTTCATGTTGTCCCAACACAAAATGATTGTGTGGAACCCAGCATTTTTACAGTGTTGTATTTCAGCTAAATATTGTCCAATCCTAATAAACCATGCATCAATGGAAAACTTATTTATTCGGCTTTCATATACACTACACTAGTCTGTATCTAAGGAATAATGTATGAACCTCAGTTTAAAAAACACTTCTGACTAGTTTTGTAATCATGGTTATCATGTATAGAATAAATTCATTGGCTGGTTGGCACAGCCAATTGCATACATTTGGGCAGGGCTATTAGATTTCTAATCTAGACTAATCGAAATCAAAAATCCTCTATTTCCATTTCTTGTTCTCAATCAAGCTTCCCAAATTTACACAGGTCACATGACAGATAATGAAATGTTCAGGTATGCTTTATTATATTAATGTGGAAATTTCATTGTCATTGGCCACCGATTTCCAAAAACCAAACAAACAAAAAAAAACTATTAAATACTAAACAAAACACAACTCAGGCTCATTCTGAAAATGTACCCCTATATACATTTCTGGAGAACGCCAAATATGTCCCAGGAGCTAGATTTTTGAGCAGTTTTTGCTTTGGCGAATCCAACAAAGGCCACTGTGTGCACTTTTTGAAATCTCAAATTTCTCTCGCGAGTGCCATTCGTGCTTGCTGTTCTTGCGTAGTTCCACCACAGGCTTCTTTCGACTGACTAACTGATTGACTGACAGATCAACCGACCCCCCCTCCCACCTTCTTCCCTTAACCCAATCAATAGTGTTTTAAAGGGCACCTAGTTTACCACTTTTTTCAGATTTAATATGTGTCTTTTGCGTCTCCAGAATCTGTCTGTAAAGTTTCAGCTCAAAACACCTATCAGATTTTTTATTAAACTTTTTTTGAGATTCTATCTTATACCTTTTTGCATCAGGTAGCGGTTTTGTTGTGCTTGCGCCTTTAAGACTAGTCCTCCCTGCCCACCGTTTCTTTGTGCCTTTCTGCGTGCCTTAATCTCCTCACTCGGCTGCCTCAGACAACAGACAGATTTAAAGGAAGCACAGACACACACACAAAGACAGGCAGCGTGCAAATGTGACATGATACGGGTTAATCTCCACTGCTGTATGGATATCTGTTATATTAATGTAGAAAATAAACCTGATTTAACATCCACAAACCGGGATTGAAGCGTCTTCTTATATAATTGTTCTGACCTGTGGCTGTGGTGGTGAAGTAAAGCTGAAGTGAATTGCTGTAATTTATTACACAAATGCACTGTTTTAAAACATTTTAAACTTGTGAGACTCACTCTTGATCACATTTGATGATGATTGATGATCCTAGCAAACTGATCAGACCTTTTATTCCCGGTTGCTTTGCTCACGTCCTGTCTTGTTGATATGATTATACACTTGACTACCGGGACATGTTAATACGCGCCTGTCAATCAATTCGATGAGCAGGGGGACCGCACTCCTACGTCAAGTTGCGATCGGTCTGAAAACCGCTCCAATTGGTCCACCGTTTTTATGTTGCTAAATAAAAAAAAAGGACTGAGTGTGTTTATATCACCCCAATATGACGGCCTATACACTATACCTACACATATGTCTGTCCAAACAGCTTGAAACAAAGATTTTTCACCATAGGTGCCCGTTAAAAAGCACTGATTGACCAGCGATTAGGTAAACCTATCCCATGATACGCACCATTGATTGAGACAATAAATGTCTTCCCCATATACATGTTTTCATTTCAAGAAGTGAAATTTCTCCCATGAAACTCTATGTAGAGTGAGGGAAGGAGGGAACGTGAGATTGACAGGTGGATTGATTGACAGGAAGCAACACTAATGCGGTCGATGTATCGGTCCGTTGTGGTAAAGAAGGAGCTGAGCCGATAGGTAAAGCTCCTGATTTACCAGTCAATCTACGTTCCTACTCTCACATATGGTCATGAGCTTTGGGTCATGACCGAAAGGACAAGATCTCAGATATAAGCAGCTAAAATTAGTTTCCTTCACAGGGCGGCAGGGCGCACTTTTATAGATAGAGTGAGGAGCTCTGTCACCCGGGAGGAGCTCGGGGTAGAGCTGCTGTTCCTCCACATTAAGAGAAGTCAGCTGAGGTGGCTGGGGCATCTGTTTTGGATGTCTCTTCGACGTCTACCTAGGGAGGTGTCCCACCGGGAAGAGGCCTCATGGAATACCCAGGAAATGCTGGAGGACTATGGCCGTACTCACACTAGGTACAGTTGCCTTGAACCAGGCCAAAGCACGCTTGTCCCCCCTCCCGTCTCCCCCGACGGCCCGCGCTCACACCATATCGGGCCTCGGCACGCTTACGTCATCGCTGCTGTGCTGTTCAGAAGCGCTCTCTATGGCAAGCCTTTTTAGCATTTAAATCTTTGTTCTGACTCCATAAATATATTTAGAGATATCTCTAATTATATTTTGACTAGTCATAATTATAATTCGACTAGTCAGAATAACAATTAGAGATATCTGCAATTACAATTGTACTAGTACGAAATCAGATTGGAGATATCTGCAAATATATTATGACTAGTCATATTCCTCCAATGACTTCCATTGAAAAATATTTGCAGATATCTCTAAATGAGTTTTGATTAGTCACAATTGTAATTAGAGATATCTCTGAGTTTTTACTAGTCATAATACATTTGGAGATGTCTTTAATTCATCATATTTAGAGATATTTACAAATATATTTGAAGATATCTCTAATTAATTTACTAATAGTCGAATTACAGTTGTAGATATCTTGAATTGGATTTTTGACGAGTCAAAACTCAGTTAGAGATATCTGCAAATATTTTTCAATGGAAGTCAATGGAGGAATATGACTAGTCATAATATATTTGCAGACATCTCCAATCTGATTTCGTACTAGTACAATTGTAATTGCAGATATCTCTAATTGTCATTCTGACTAGTCGAGTTATAATTATGACTAGTCAAAATATGATTAGAGATATCTCTAAATATATTTATGGAGTCAGAACAAGGTTTAAATGCTAAAACGGCTTGCCATACGCTCTCACTCAGTAGCACAGTGGAGATTTCTCTAGTTATATCGTTTCAGTCGTTTGATATGCCGTCAAATATTTCGCCAAACAGTCCTTAGGGATGCGGGGACACGCAGTCAGATATTTCGCCGAACAGATCCGCCACTTTTGGCGCTCATAAACAATCATAAAGCTCTCGTGCTGCAGGAATGAGGAGGTCTGCTGAAGGCGCGCAGCTGAGGTGCTGTGAGGAGTTCTCGTCTTTAATAAACTATGGCAGTTTGCGATCACTGAACAGTAAGAATGATTAATAAATCCATATCAAACAGTCCCTTAAAAGTCACGTCTCGCTTTACGTTTCGGGCTTTGGCGCGTTTTGCACTCACACACAAGCGCACCGCGCCAAAGCCCAAGTGTATCGCGCTCAAGCACGGTTCACTTGGCCGGCCCTGGCCCGGTTGGAAGAGGTGTGCCTGAGCGCAATTCAGAGCACTCACACTTCTCAAACGATCCGGGAAACGGGCCTGGGCACGGTACGGATGGCATAGTGTGAGTAGGCCCTATGTCTCTCGGCTGGCCTGGGAACCCCTTTGGATCCACCCGGAGGAGCTGAAAGAAGTGTCTGTAAAGAGGGAAGTGTGAGACTGCTGCGCCCATGACCTGACCCTGGAAAAGCAGATGAAAATGAATGAATGAATGAACTGAAACTAATCTGCTCCTGCGTCATTAACTCCATGGTGCAGGAGATTGGTTGCCGTCACCTCGGCAGCCAATGAGGTTGCTCCTCATCAGTTTAAATACTCCGTGTACGGTGTTATGCTTTGACACAATTTCAGAAACCCTCCTCCACCCTAGCTCCACCTGTGTTTAGATCTGGTACAGGGGTTGCATATATATATTATGTTTGTTTATATTCTCAGATGGCATGTGTGTGTCATGGTATGGGATCAAAAACGGGAACAAAAACAGGTGTAGAATCCAAGTGCAGATTTTAATGATTATTGTGCAATGAAAGCGACAAAATACAAAAATCAAAGTAACAAACAAAACAAACAAGCGAGGAACTCAAACAGATTAAACTCGAACTAGACTTTAACAACTAAGACAAGATACAAGAGCAAGATCGGGAACAACATGCCAACAAGAACGACAAGATAGACAATGACGCGGTGACAAACAGTGGTCAAATGACAGAATATATAGTCCAGGAAAACATTGGTAAACAGACACAGCTGTGATTGCGAATCAGTGTACGTGAATTCCGGTGTGTGTGTGATGTATGTATGGATTTGTAGTTCTTGGGCCACTGTAGTTCGCAGGGAGTTGCAGGCGAACTACTGTGGCATCTAGTGTTCATACACAGTCATGACAGTGTGTGTATATACTGGTAGTAGCAGGTTTCGGTACTTGCTCTGCCATAATAATCAAAGCAGCAGCAGCGTAACAGATCTATACCACCAAGACCAAATACATCAACATTGCCATATACATATTCATTACCATACTAAATCCAGAGAGTGTTCATGACAGAAATATTTGATTATGAAGTACAACTCAAACTCTACAAGGGCTCTATTTAGTAACTTGAATATGCATGAGAAAGATTCAGCTCCCACTTCTTTTTTCTTTAATTTACTGCCTGTTGGTTGCTTCAGCTCTGACCCCAAAGAAAGCCTAGACAATTTAAGCCTGGCAACCCCCAAAACTCACAACAACACTCAAAGAATTTTTGGTTTGCTAACCATCACAGCTATTTCCATATACACAAAGCTGCATGCAGAAGGAAATATGAGAGATCCAGCCACAAATCCTCTTGACTCCATCCCAAACCGTTCCTTGGTGTAGAACATGGGCTTTTGTCAGTCATCTGTCTGCATGGATGAATCAAGCAGCCGTGTTATTGAGCGTGATGAAGAGCAGCCATCATTAAGTGCATCTCTGCTGTGCGGGAGCTTCTGTCATCATCTGCATTCCTCAGCTCTGTCTGGGAAAAAAGGCATGGAGATGACTCTGCAGATTGAGACCCTTACATTGTGCTAACAGTTGTTTGGCAGAGTGCTAAGCTACACATTCCTCTGGTCATCGGACGACCTTGTCTTTGGCTCCCTTAAACCCTGACCTGGACCACCTCATTGAATCCCAATCATGGTTAGGACAACATCGGCCATTTCAGACATGATGATGGGCCATTGTTGGTTTCTTCTTGTATCACTTCAGATATTGGCCACTATCATACAACCGGTGCAATGTGGCGTCAGTCACAATGCAACTGTTTTTTTGCTTGTTTCAGCCTGGCGCATGCTTCATTTTCACAATTTGCACAACTTTCTTTGAACGGGGGGTCCAATGTGTTTTTTTAAGGCTTTGTTGTGTTTATGGGTTGCAAAGCAATATGTGCTCATGCTTCATTTGTAAAAAATAATCATGTTATTTTTCCTATATCCTACTTTAATTATTTACAGCTACTCTGCTAACATGAAAACGACAGTCATAATTCTTCATTCCTCCGAAAGCCTACCCTCAGGAGGTTCTGATTGGTCAGCTAACAAAATAATTTACATATATATATATATATATACACGCACAGTTTTATATATCTATATATATATATATATATATATATATATATATATATATATATATATATATATATATATATATATATATATATATATATACACAGTTTTTTAAAATATTTGCAAAACGATGTTCAACAGAGCAAGGAAATTTTTACAGTATGTCTAATAATTTTTTTTCCACAGGAGAAAATCTTATTTGTTTTATTTCAGCTAAAATAAAAGCAGTTTTTAATTTTTTACAAAATTATTAGCCCCTTTAAGCTATATATATATATATATATATATATATATATATATATATATATATATATATATATATATATATATATATATATATATATATATTAACCTAGTTACGTCTTTAAATGTCACTTTAAACTGTAGAGAAGTGTCTTGAAAAATATCTAGTCAAATATTATGTACTGTCATCATGGCAAAGATAAAATAAATCAGTTATTAGAGATGAGGTATTAAAACTTATGTTTAAAAATGTGTTGAAAAAATATTCTCTCCGTTAAACAGAAATTGGGGGAAAAAATAAAAAGGGGGCTAATAATTCTGACTTTAACTGCATATGAAGAGTTCAGATGCAAAACCCTCTAAATCCAAAGGACCTCTTTCCTTGTAAATAAGCATTTTCTATCAGGTTCCTATTATTAGGTGCAGAAGTTTCATTTTATATGTAATGAAAAGGTTATTAGCTAAATAAAATACTTTTTTTATTTATTTATTTTTTTGCAAAAAACGGTATAGACAATTCTTCCTTTTCAACAAGGGAGATTTTCTGTTGTGTCAAAACCAGCTAAATCCACCTCTGCTTTTTATGCAAAAACCTCTAAATCTACATATTGAGACAAGACAGTGTATGTAGTTGAGAATCACTTAAGATGCAATTAGAGATTATTTTACCAAACATAAAACACATTACACAAACCACCTGAAATTAAAAACATATAAATCTGTCAAGTAAGTGGCGGTTCATTCTGCTGTGATAAATCAGGGACAAGTAAGGGGAGTAACTGCTTAAATCAATAACATTAAAACTGAGATTAATAAAGTCTTAACAATCTGTTGTCATTTCTGATGTTTAGGATTTAGATTTAATGTAAGTTGAGCAATGTTAACATTGCAAACATTGTAAGCTAAGCTTGGATTCAAATAATGTAGTGTAAAAACATTGTGAAACATCAATATCTGTGCATTGTCCATTAATATAAAAAGATTATCAGACGTACTGTATAGGTAAGATAAAGTAATACAAATAATGTATAGTTTTACACATTATATTCATCTTTTATAAAATAGTTTACTTTAGCAAATAAAACACAAGGAAGGCCTACTGGACAAAAAGGGGGATGCCTCTCAGACACTTTTAGAAGCTGTCCTTCATTGGTCTCTTTATCCTCATAGCATCCACGTGAGATAAAAGAACAGCATCTTAACCCTGTCTTTCGTGAAACAGTTGCCATTTAATGTATAGTAAATCGGACTCATTCAAAGTAGCGTCGCTGCGCAAAAATGTTATAAATGTAGGCAACACTTCCGACTGTACAGTGTGTTTTGAGGTAAGGCACGCTTTCATTTGCCATTCACTGACAGTCAGACAGACTCATCCAGTTCATCAAACTCCGTCTTTTGAAATCAAAATCGGATGCGGAATAAAACAGTCTCTTTATAAAAGCCAGCATATTAGCGCGCTGCTACATTGAAAACATGTGATACGGTTCATGCCTTCTGATTGGTTTTCGAGACATAGTGGCTTTTGCTGTCAAAGAGACTGAGTGGCTTTTGCCAACAAACTGATATTTCTAAATGCGCTGGCATTGCAATTTAGATGATTAGAAGCAAATCTATTTGTTTACATGCCTAAAGCAATCACTTAATGTCGTTATCTCATTTTTGGCGTTTAGTGGCTTTTGCATCTGAACTCTTCATATATATATTTAAAATGGTTTTTAAAAAATAAAAAACTGCTTTTATTCTAGCCGAAATAAAACAAATAAGACTTTCTCTAGAAGAAAAAATATTATCAGACATACTGTGAAAATTTTCTTGCTCTGTTAAACATCATTTGTAAAACATTTAAAAGAATTCAAAAGGGGGCTAATAATTCTGACTTTAACTATGTATACATATATACACACATGCACAACCACACAATATCCTGTTAATTAACAAACTTGATTGATTTATGCATGTTTTGTGTTTATTTACAGTTTCGAATTGCATTTTTTGGACATTGATCTCTGCTCTGACAATTTCTGGTGTTGAAAAGTATAACAGGGTGACTTTTATTGGCATTTTAAGTGGTTTACAGTGATGTAATGTCTGGTTTGGCCTTGTAAATAACAAGACAAAAACTGGGTTATGAGCTGACCGTACTATTTAAACTGTTATAACTATATAACTGGTACAAAATGTTTCAGACTATACTAAAAAGTCAATAAAAGTCACTATGGTAAACTTTTGTACACCATAAGTAGCACAGATCAAAGTCCGGTAATACAAATTGAAATTCGAAAGTTAAAATAAATGCAAAAACTCCAGTGAAACATGAGCTATGAACAACTGTTAATTAATGTGTGGATATACATATAATTATATGTATTTTATATATACAGTCTACATATAATGCAAACCAATGGCATAATAACACATGAAATGACACGTTGATTTGGCCATCTTTTTTATGCGGTTCAGGTTAAAGTTCTCTGAGCTATAGATAAACTCTCTGTACTCTGGTTATTGTCAGGTTATAGTTTATTTGACTATATCGCTCTATATTTAGCACTGGAAATTCTTCTAGGACAAGACAGCAATGATTGAAATACTAAAATGGATAGTTATTGTCTGTCTGAGGATGAAAGGCGGGGTGTACAGTTAAAGCAAATGATTAAACAGGTGCGTGTTACACATGTGGGCTTTCATCAGCGTTTTACTCACTTCTAAGAAGATGAATCATGTTTTACAGAGAAAGCAATTTCATAATGTTGGCGTAAAAGGGGTTTTGTAGTTCTTTTCACACTTGTGTTGCTCTTTGAAATCTTCAACCCTTTCTTAGGGCCCTATCATACATGACACAATATGGTGCAATATGTGCTTGGCGTGGTTTGTTGCTATGTACAGACCAGCGCAACAGTAATTTTTACGCTTTTCGCCACATTGTTTAAAAAGCAAATCCATTCGCTAGTGGGTGTGCTGGTCTAAAATAGACGTGTGTTAAGGCACATTGTTGGTGCTATTTTTAAGAACTGAAATAGACTGCGCCATTGACCAACTAAAAGCTGGTCTAAAAGACTCACATCTGATGCTTGTATTTGCAGCAGCTCCACGTTCACAACTTCACGCATTGGGTTAAAATAGGCTTTCCAGTCTCCCTGTTCAGTCCATTAGTTCCACTGTATCTGTTCAGCCGAGGGAACTGAACCAACCCTGTGACGTCAGATACAGCAACATTTCAAGATGGCGGTGCCCTAGCTTTAAAAAAATCTATAGTAAAACATGCCATCTTCTAATAAATGGTTTCATTAATCGAGTTCTTTTTAAATATATTTTCATTAAAGATGAATCCATTGTACAAAATATTGTAAACTTGACTGTTTACATTACATCTTTTGAGTGCTTCATTTCCCCTTTAAAATTGCAAAAGCGGATTCAGACACATCCTTAATGCTTTTGTGCCATGCACATGGACTGTGTGCCTAGATTATTTAAAAAGAGCCCATAGTGTTTTTGTCTTGTTTCTAGGCCAAATATGTAATAATTCCTTAATAAAGAAACATTTTCTTGACAAACCAAATAAACATTGTCTTGTTTTGAGAAATAATGTCAAAATGAAGCGAGTTTTTCCTTAAAAAAAGCAAAATAATCAAATTTTAAAGCACAAAAAGACGATTATTTTGCTTACCTCATTAACAGATTATTTTGCTTGTTTTAAGTAAATCTTTTGACTTTGTTTCAGAAAACAAGACAAATTGTTGTTGTTTTTGTTTTTGCTTGTCTTAAAATGCTTCTTGATTTAAGATTTTTTTAATATTTGCACTAGAAACAACAAAAACACCTTGTTTTTAGTGTTAAATTCTTAATTTTAAAAATAGAGTTTTTCTTCAAAGATCTTTTCATGCGTCTCTTCATAGCGACCACATCTGCCAAGGCCAAAAAGCACCATAAAAGTATAATAAAAGTGGTCCATGTGACTCACGTGATGCATTTAGCCTTTTGAAGTCCTATGGAGGCTTTGTGTGAGCAGTAAACCAAATGTTAAGTCATTTTTATAATGAAAAGCTTCCTCTCTGTATTATTACTCTCAAATATGAAGTTCAGTTTCTGGCATAGACTAATTGTTTCGGTTCATAAAACCTCAATTTATTGTCAGGCGCTTTGGATATTAATTTAGCTTTGCCTGTATTTGATATTTGAGGTACATTTGAGGGCAAAATTATGATTTTTTTTCCTAACATTTCTCCAGGATTTTAGCTAGAATAAAAGCAGTTTTTCCGCTCTTTTTATTTATTTAAGAAAAGTTTTACAAACTACTTTCGAGAGGAGCATGTGATATTATCGACTACAGCTGAACCTCATCGCTAATCATTTGCTAGCCTATCAGATCATTCTAAAACTACTATAAATATCCTGCCTCATTCCTTAGCTGCGTCCCAAATGGCACACTATACACTATGCACCCATGCACTATGTACTTATGCACTTACACACTCAACAGGATAGTATATGTATGTAGTGTTGTCCCCCAAATGGCACACTAATGTTTTTTTACTAAACGGAAATTCAAACCGTTTCCCTGATGACGTTTGACGGTCGCCAAATCAGTGAAATAAACGACCGAATTATCAGATAATACCTGCCGTGAGTATAACCGCATTCACCATCGGGAGGCGCTATAATCACTCTAGTAGGAGAATTTTGCTTTCACCATCCAAAATAAAGTTATTCAACATGTGCGCCCAATAGCTCCGCCCCTTCCGCTACGAAAGCAAACCTGCGGTCGTTGAGTGCGTGAAGTGTCCATCATTACACACTTCATTTTTCTGGCTGAATGAGTGCATTAAGTAATTAAAGTGCACTTATGATATTTAGAGTTTTTAGTGTGAACACACTACTTACACTATTTATACTACAAAATGACGTAGAATAGTGCACAAGTATGCGATTTGGGACGCAGCTCTTATCTCCGTTTTTGGAGAAAAAAAAACCTATCCTCTTCCTCTCCCTCCTCCTCTTTCATGATTGGGCAACACGGTGGCTCAGTGGTTAGCACTGCTGCCTCGCAGCAAGAGGGCCACAGGTTCAAGTCCTAATTGAGCCAGTTGGCACTCCCTGCATGGAGTTTGCATGTTCTCCCTGTGTTTGCGTGGATTTTCTCCGGGTCCTCCGGTTTCCTCCCACAGTCTAAAAACATGTACATAAGTGAATTGCAATACAGTCACAAGCACTCAACACATACATACTTAATCAATCAGTACCACTTATTAGCCAGAGCATAAGGGGGCACTCGAGAAACACCTGATATCCCTCCTAATGCTCATTGACCTGGCGGGAACCTTGGGCTCATCTATCTCCGAGTTCAGGGTTCTCTCCCAGGACAGCATGCCCAACCTGCAATCATAGTTGAGCATTATCTAAGTGTGACCTCTTGAAATAGTGAAAAACATACATTCATTAATCAACATAACCAAACAACATAAAGAGGGGAAATTTTTGCATTTTAAGTCACGCACTTGTAGATATCTGAAAAAGTGGGCTTTAGGAATTTTAAACTGAGATTCTAATTGTGTAAAAGGCAAAAAGCAGCCATCAACAATGAGATCTTTAAGGGTGCTTTCACACCTGCCTTATTTAGTTCGATTGAATCGCACTAGAGTTCGTTTTCCCTTTTGGTGTGGTTCGTTTGGGCAGGTGAGAATGCAGCAATCGTACTCGAGTGCGCACCAAATGCGGACCAAATGAGCGTACCGAGACCTGCTTGAAGAGGTGGTCTCGGTACGCTTTCAAACGAACCCTGGAGCGGTTCATTTGTGGTGAGAATATGATCTGCGCATTTTGGACTAATTCAGCTGCCGTAGGCCGAAGCGCTGTGCATTATGGGATATGGAGGAAAAATGTTTGTTGACTGCACTTTACCAACAGAGAGAGAGAGAGAGAGAGAGAGGGGAAAACATTACCTGATGGATTGTTGGTAATATTTCCGCAAGATGAGCATGTCTCAGTTTACCTAAATTAATTCACGCCTCCTCCTGAAGTGACGTGCGATGCATTAAAACACTGTTTTCCAGCCGCGGCTGCGCTTTATTCTCGAAATGTATAGTTTGTCTAAAGCAGGGACACGATCAGTCAGTGCAGTCGTCCCTCCAGAGTAAAAGCGACATTTTGTGTCTGCCAGTTTTGTTTACCTGCGGGAGTTCATTGGCATTTTCCCGCACGTGAATTCTAACTAATCAATAAGCAGTTTAGGAAATATGTTCAACAACATCTGGCCAATGAGAGATGTGGATTTTGTCAGATGACTGCATTTTGGTTCGTTTCAACTGGTTCAGACCAAAGCCAGCAGTGTGGTGTGAAAACAATCCAAAGACGGCAGAAGATGCAACAATCTATCATTTATTGTCCTTGGTCCAGACCAAATGAAGCGAACTACAGATGTGAAAGCTCCCTAAATGTTAAAGTGCCTCTTTTTGCTAAAGTAAGAATGCCTGGTCATTCAATGGCTGAGAAAGTCTATGATTATTGGCTATTGGGGTACAAACGGAAGCTCTCTGCCAACCAAAATATTTAATAAAAGCAGTTTTTAATAAAAAAAAAGTTTAAGGTCAATATTATTAAGCAATTTTTTTTTTATATTCTACAAAACAAATCACTGTTATACAATGACTTGCCTAATTACTATAACTTACCTAGTTTACCTAATTATAGCATAAATATAACCTTAATTTTTATTTTTTGATAAGGATCAGGTCCCAAATTAGTGGTTCCCAAAGTGAGGGTTGTGGGACAATGAGGGGGTTCCCAAAAATCTAATTCATTTTATTAAACAATTAGAATTCCTATATTTTATCCATAACCTAGAAGAAAAAATAGTTGTTAATACTGTGAGATTACTAGTAGATTAATAAAGGGACTAAGCCAAAAAGAAAATGAATGAATAATTTTGAATAATTAATAATAGATTTAATATTTTTTTTTATATTTGGCCTAGAAACAAGACACAAACATAGATTAAGTTAAAAGCTTTTTTTTTTTTTGCAGTGCAGTATCTCTTATCTCTTGTGTTTTATGAATCGCAACTAAACAAAACAAAAAAAAGATACAAATCTTTTAAAATGTTCTTCTACTGAAGAAAAAGCAAAAGTCACGCGAGAGTGAATATTAATTTTTGTGTGAACTATCCCTTTAAGAAATAACTGCATTTAAAGAATAAAAACTGAATTTGACATTTTTAGGGATCCGTTCCGAGATCTTTAAACAGTTGCCTTTGAAATATTTCCACCACAGAAAGCTTCAGTAGATCTGAAGAGTAGAGATGAGAGATATAACGTGCTCGGGGTTCAGAGAGAGAGAGAGAGACTGGTAAATACAGGGATCTGCCCTTTGAATCAAACTGGTCTCGTAAAGACACCACATGTCACTGAATTATACGTTCGCATGATTAGAAGCTTGGGCTGCATAAACATCCCGTGTCAAGATTTACATTTCTCCGCTTAAGCACAAGCAGCTGTTTATAGACTCCTCCGCAGACATAAGAAGCTCCGGCTATACATAGAAGCAGAAACCTTTAAAAACTCCCATCTTGAGGGGCTCATTTAGATTAATGGATGCAGTGGCAAATAAAATGTCAATTACGGAAAACGCGGCTACCGATCTAGAACAGCAAGAGCAACTGAGCATGATTTGTCCTTGTTTAAATCTAGTATTAAAGGGGACCTATTATGCAAAAATCACTTTTTTGATGTGTGAATATAACCAGCTTCTCGTGGTAAACATGTATTAATTCAGTTTTTTTTTATAATTACATTTGTTTAAAACAGTCTGTATAAACACTTTGATTATGATTTGTCTGTGTCATTAGAATCAGAAAGCTCCACCCATTAGTGATGATCTCTCCCTCATTAGCATAAACAGCCCTGGATGAGAAGCAGACATCCTTCATTAGAGTTTTGACCTGCTGAAGATAATGTCTATATTTGTTTTTTGATAGTCTACAAAACAAACAATCAATACACAATAACTTGCCTAATTACCCGTAACCTGGCTAGTTAACCTAATTAACGTATTTCAGCCTTTAAATGTCACTTTAAGCTGTATAGAAGTGTCTTGAATAAATATCTAGTCAAATATTACTTACTGTCATCATGACATAGATAAAATAAATCAGTTATTAGAGATGAGTTATTAAAACTATTATGCTTAGAAATGTGTTGAAAAAACCGTCTCTCCGTTAAACAGAAATTGGGGAAAAAATTTAATTGGGGGCTAATAATTCAGAGGGTTTAATAATTCTGACTTCAACTATACACATATATATATATATATGGCACCTGATTACAATTCCTGCAAAATTATGTTAATTTATATTAATTTAAAAATGATGACAATAATGACCATTAATTTATTTTATATAGTAAATGAGGTTTTTTAAATACTAATGTAATAATATTTATATATATGTATGCAATAATACTAATGTAATGTAATATTTACAATATTATTTTGTACTTATTATTACTCTTGTATTATATATATATATAATTTTTAATTAAATATAATTTTTAAATAATATAAGTAAAAAGATAATTTGGCTGGAATTGTAATCGGGTGTTTCAAACCCCATACAATAAAACTTCATTTACTTCTATTCTTAAGGGTACTCAATTTGTAATAACAGCAAAGCTAACAGGTAGTGATGTAAATATGGGCGTTGATCTTTTTTGGAGGTAGACTTTAACCACACTACTACATAACAATGTGTTACACATAGCAAAATATATCACACTCTCAGAAATAAAGGTACAAAAGCTGTCACTCGGGTGGCACCTTTTTAAAAAATACACTTTTGTACCTAAAAGGTACAAGTTAAAAGGTTCACAGTGATTCATATTAGCATAAAAGCAAAATGTGTACCTTGTGGTACCTTTAAGTCAGGGATGTCAAAGTCAATTCCTGAAGGGCCGCGGCCCTGCACAGTTTAGTTCCAACCCTAATTAAACACACCTGATGAAACTAATTGAGTCCTTCAGGCTTGTTTGAAACCTACAGGTAAGTGTGTTGGAGCAGGGTTGGAACTAAACTGTGCAGGGCTGCGGCCCTCCAGGAGTTTAAGTTGATTAGAGTTTGACATTCCTGCCTTAAAGGTACCACAAGGTACACATTTGTCTTTTATGTGTGCTAATATGTACTTTAAAGGTACTAGTGTGTGTACCTTTAAAGGGCACCTATGGTGAAAAATCTACTTTTCAAGCTATTTGGACAGACATATGTGTAGGTAAAGTGTATAGACCATCATATTGGGGTGATATAAACACACCCAGTCCTTTTTTTTTCAATTTAACAACATAAAAACGGTGGACCAATTGGAGCGGTTTTCAGACAGACCGCAACTTTACGTAGGAGTGCAGTCCCCCCGCCCACCGGATTGATTGACGGTTGCGCGCATTAACATGTTCCGGTAGTCACGTGTATATGTCAACAAGACCAGACATACGCAAAGCAACCGGGAATAAAAGGTCTGTTCAGTTCGCTAGGATCAGCAATCATCATCAAATGTGATTAAGACTAAGTTATACATGTTTAAAGTGTTTTAAAACAGTGCACGTGTGTAATTAATTACAGCGATTTACTTCAGCTTTAATTCATCACCACAGCCGCGTGTCAGAACAATTATAAAAGAAGACGCTTCAATCCCAGTTTGTGGACGTTAAATTAGGTTTATTGTGTACAATAACATAACAGATATCCACACAGCAGTGGAGATTAGCCTGTATCCTGCCACATTTTATGGCAAAAACAGTGCTAAGCTAATCGCACTCTGTCTGTCTGCCTGCCTGTGTGTGTGTCAGCTGCGGTGTACTTGTGTATCTGTGTGTGTGTGCGCGCGCGCGTGAACTTTGTAACGATATTGCGTGTGACTCATCAATGCAACTGCACAACACTCATTGGTAAAGTTCTTACTGTAGTATTTCTCACAAACGCTGCGTGAGACCTTCTTCCTTTAAGTCTGTCTGTTGTCTGACGCAGCCGAGGGAGGAGATTAAAGCATGCGGGAAGGCGCGTAGAAACAGTAGGCGGGGAGAACTCGCCTTAAAGACGCAGTACGACAAAACCACCCCTGGTGGAAATCAGTATAAAACAGCATCTTGTAAAAGGTATAATAAAAAATCTGATGGGTGTTTTGAGTTGAAACTTTACATACACATTCTAGAGACGTAAAAGACTTAAATTAAATCTGAAAAAAAGGGTAACCTAGGTGCCCTTGAAGGTACCAAAGTGTATCTTTTAAAAAGGTGCCACCCCAGTGACAGCTTTTGTAGCTTTATTTCTGAGAGTGCACTCTGCAACCTCAGATTTAGCTTTGAAACGTTCAGGGTGTTCTTCTACTATCAAGACCTCTTATATGTTTTATATGAAGTTATATCAGTGGTTAGCACTGTCACTTCACAGAAAAAAGGTCACTAGTTCGAGTCCTGACTGGGCCAGTTGGCATTTCTGATTGGAGTTTGCAGTTCTTCTTGTGTTAGTGTGGGTTTCCTCCCGGTGTTCTGGTTTCCCTCACAATCTAAAGACATGCGCTATAGGTGAAAAGGATTTACTAAATTTGCCATATTGTATGTGTGTGTATGTGAATGTGAATGTGTGTTTCCCAGTACTAGGTTGTAACTGGAAGGGCATCCGCTGCGCAAAACGTATGCTGGAATAGTTGGCGGTTCATTCTGCGGTGGCAACCTCTGATAAAATAGAGACTAAGCCGAAGGAAAATGAATGACTGATTTAATATTTCTCAGTTTACTATTCCTTTTGAAACATTAGCTTTGAATGGGAAAATGTCTCCCTCATCTACATGCGATAAACAAAAATAATCTTAACACCA
Source organism: Danio rerio (assembly GCF_052040795.2). Taxonomy (NCBI): domain Eukaryota; kingdom Metazoa; phylum Chordata; class Actinopteri; order Cypriniformes; family Danionidae; genus Danio; species Danio rerio. Next base: position 50,080,779 of record NC_141040.1, on the reverse strand, counting down.
GGGGTAAACAGGGCCAAAAGGACTTTTTACTGCGCAATAAAATACGTGGCCGGTCACCAGTCTGCCATGAACCCGTCCCAGTTTTCCCAGGCCACATTTTCAGTTTTCCCCCACAAATATAATTTTTAGCTTATAGTTAGACGTGACCTCGAAATGGGCAGCCTACTTCATACCTATTCCACATATATCATCTGACAAGCTAAGAAAACAAGACATTAATCTTTCCTGCTCGACTTTGACACAGTCTTGAGCTCCACTGACTGACACCACTGTGATATTTTGGAGGCATCTGACGGTGGGTTGTGTCTCCTGGCCTGCAGGTTTACACTTGAGAGGCAACCTTAAGTGCGCATACCAAAGATAGACAAACCTAAACATTGCATTTGGGTACACGTCAAACAAAATGGGGAGAGTTCATGTGAGAGGCTCATGTTATTTCACTGAAAGATACACAATTTACATCGGGTCTTTACAAGTGCGTCCCATACCTCAGATGGACTTGTTAAAGGGGATGATTGTCGAGTATTTCCGAGTTTAGAACGGGTCGTTTTGTCCAAATCTATTTCTGCCCTTCCGCTCACCCCTGATGGTACGAAAACATCTCAGAGCTTTTCGGGCTAGAGAGCTTACACACACACAAAATCACTGTCTTAAAGGGACAGCTCACGTTTATAGTGTACATTTGCTGGGCCATCCAAGATGTAGGTGACTTTTTTTGTTCTTCAGTAGAGTTTTAAAGGGATAGTTCACCCCAAATGAAATTGAAATGACTATTTACTTACCTCTTTCTTCTTTTAAACACAAAGTAAGATATTCTCTTATTTTTTATTTTCAGTTCACTTTAACTCGGCAAAGTATCAAAACAGACCAAGTTAAAACACGTCATGTGCGAGTAAACTCTCCTCACATTGGTCAGAGTTCCACTGTTTATTTTTCAGGGTCCTGCTCAGCTGTCATTCGTCCTTATTTTAATTTATGATCATGAGCAATAAGACATTATAAGCAAAAAGGTGCATTTAATTTTGAATGATGACACCCACATACATAGGGCCCTATCATATACCTGACGCAAGACGTGTTTAGCATGATTTGTTGCTATTTTCAGACTAGCGCAACACTAATTTTCCGGCTTTGTGCCACATTGTTTAAATAGTAAATCCATTTGCGATGCTTTGTTGACTCATGTTCTTGCTGGTCTGAAAAGGGGGTGTGTTAAGGCACATTGTTGGCGTGTTGCTATTTTGAGGATCTAAAATAGACTGGGCAATTGACCAGCTGAAAAGCAGGTCTAAAGTCTTGTGCAGAGCACTTTAGCTGTGCACCTTAAACGTGTACACATTGCTTAATATACACAGGATGTACAGCAATACGCAAATATCTTTACAATTGAAAAAGAATAATAGGATAAAAATATTACAAAATTTTTTATTTTCTATATAAATAATAATAAATACATAAAAAACACTGGCTCCATGCCTTCTTTATCTCAGGAGGCTTTTTCAGTTTATTCATGACAGTTTGCAGTTGTATAATGTTATTATTATTAGCAGTATTATTTATTATATCCATATTTATATTTATTTTAATAAAAACAAGTTTAGATTTCTCCACTTGTCGGGTTTTGGAGGTGTATGCTTCACTATATGTGGCATGAGAATAGGACGTGTGTTTGGATGTAACTTTTTGATTCGTTATTATTGTTCGTTTATTAATTTGCTGGAAATTAGAACTGAATTTAGAAATAGTTTTGAAACAAGTTTTTGTGCTTAATAAAACTAATTTTAACATGTAGGCTAATGAATGTCTTCAGTGAGTATGTACAACACCTTTTCCTTATCCATGAAATTAAAGTACTAAAGTAAAGAGCAAAGGTAAAGAAAAAGTAAAGAGGCCGAACGGAGGAGTCTTGTTCTTTATCCCTGCGCTGCAGATCGTCTGTTCAACTGTTTTCTTTGTACTTTGTACCTAAATTATTAAAATAGAGCCCATAGTGACCAAATATAAATCAGAGAGGTAATTAGACTTGGGTTGGGCATCTAAGCTATAATGCCGATCCGATACGCATCTCGATACAAAGAATACGATCCGATATATTAGCGATACATTTGTGACATATTGCGATGCAACACGATACGATTCACACCCATATCACGATACGATGCGATATTTCAGCACTAACTAATTAGATCAAGTTTATAAGATGATGTGAAAGAGGATGCTGTGCCATTGAATGAGTTTGATTATTTATTAACCAAGCAAAATCAAGACTTTTTTTACAAACTGGCTCTTCTCTCAGAGCCAGAGTGTCAGTTTACAGTAGAGGGCCATTTTAGAACATATAGCACATATTATTTAAGTATTTTCAAGATAAACAGAATGTATAAGTGCAATATATATTAAAAATATATATAAATATTTGCACTCTTTCAACATAAAGGTTTACCATTGCACAACAAGAATTGTGATTTAACTTTTCAACTATGAAAACAAGTTTTACAAAGATATATTTTGCCACTGATTATTCAAAACTTAAGGTGGTGAACTAGCAGTGTTATGCTGCTTTGAAACATCACTGTCACTGTAAACAACAGGCTAATAAAAATATAACAAGCCAGTAATCTTCTTGCTGTGAGGTGGTCAAACTACCCACTGTGCCACCGTGACACCCATTATTTTTATCATTATTATTATTAATATTATTATTATAATTAAATAAAAATTAACAGGAGGAGGTGTTTAAAACCTTCGTTCTCCGTGACACTAGGCTGAATATCTTTGCAGATGAACAATGCAATAGCATTCGTTATTGGCGTAGAGCGCACAAAACTGTTGCGCATGGAAAAAAAAAACTTGCAATGCTTTTCTCACCACTTTTGGAGCTGGTTGAAGCAGTGCAGGAAGCCGGGGATGCAGGAACACTGGAAGATGCTTTCACAACAACACCGTGGCGCCGCTTCAAGTGAGATTTCAGATTAGTTGTACTGCCCGCGTATTTTATAGATGCACGGCACATTTTGCAAATTGCATCTGTCCTGTCATGTCGTCCATCCTTAAATCCATAATGTTGCCATACTTTAGATTTAAAACTCGGTGAGGAATAAAATGTTTGTTTTGCTTCTCGCGCTTTCTGAGGGCGCACCACTAGCTTCATCCGCACACCTGATACACTGAGTTGTAGTGTAAGTGTACACATCCGCAAGTCTGTTGCTAAGGCATACTTTATGTAGGTCGATTAAATTATGCGCCAAAAACAGGTTGACAACACTTGTTAATAAATAAAAAATACATTCTATATTAAAAATATAAGCTGTATCTCGGAAAAATCGATGCATCTCGCAAAAACCGATGCATCTCGATTTGCTTCCAAAATTTCATTCATCCTCTGCTGCTTAACCGATGCACTCGCATCGTGCACGCGCATGACCGCGTATCGATACATATCGATTAATCTTCCCATCCCTAAATTAGACATACACTTAGTCACTCTTCCTCAGCGTATATGCAGTCAAAACTCCAGCTTTTTGTTTCTTTTTGCACATATTGAAGGGGCAGTTTAAATTGCTATGAAAATACTACTTTGGAAATACAACAAATAATTATTATTATTCTGTCACAAAAATTGTTGCTTAACTAAAAGTTTAACAGATCATGTAAGAACAGCAGAAAGCATTAGAGGAAGTTTATCAAACAACAAAGTAGGGGAAAGTTGTACAGTTGAATCAGAATTAATAGCCCCTACCCCCCCCCTGTTTATTTTTCACCCAATTTCTGTTTGGTCATTTATTTCATTAATTTAGCAACCATTTTTTTGATAAGTGCTTCAGCAATCTACACGCTTACAACGGGGGATTCGTCGGCTGTTGGTAATGGAAGGATCAGAAAAGACTATTGATAGATGACACTTTGTCAGGGCTTGACAGCAACTTTACAGTACACAGTTCATGAATCAGTTTCTTCCTCAATATCACAAGTGTAAGTAAATTAAGTGGAATTAAAATAATTGCCTCCTTGTTTTCTCTAGCTTGCAAATTATGTATTTAATTGTGTTTTTTACTTGTAATCTCTCCAAACGGCTTGTAGTGTATCTGGTTAACTCTTTATGTTCTCATATCGCGTCTAAAACCACGTTGTAAACGTGACGCTTTCTTTATGAATTTTAACGCGTTCGAGCTCGCGATCCTCTGCCATTTTTCATTGCTATGGCCACAGTCAACTGTTCCTATACCTGTGGTGGTCAAGCTTTAAAATAGTTCAGCTTTTGCCGCTGTGTGGATTAATACCCAATGTGTGTGATGGTTAAGAATAGAGTAGTATGCTGGTGTTAAACTGCATTGCTTTATTGCACTCCTGCATTGGGCTCACACATAAACTCTGCACTCTGACTACTTTAAAACCATTGATATATGGTGGGCAATTCTCTCTGTTTCACGCTGAACACAGTTGACCAATCGCAAAAGACTGCGTCATCGGACCAATCAGCACAGATTAGCATCGCGCTAAGGAGGGAACAAATGAATCACTGAACAAATCACATGGGAGTCATGTGGTTAATGGGGTTAATTGGGTAAAAATAAAGGCATATTATAAGACAGTGAAAGTGTTTTTTGACCTTGCATACATATCAGCATGTTGTTGGAGACCCCCAAAACCAAAATATGACCCTTTTAAATGCATAATAGAGGCTTTTTAACTACTTTTGTTTTTGCATTAACTTTGTCTGGTGTCTGTATAGATTAAGCATGCCAAGTATTTGTAGAAAGCTTTCAAAAAAGAGAGAGAGAGGACCCAGTAAGGTGCAGATGGCAGATTTGAGCCTTTGGTAAAATCAAGCAACAACATCTTCTTTATTTATCTTTCTAAAACACAGCCGGAGACTGTGTGTGTGATATAACGTGGCGAACGCTCAGCGAATCTCTAACGAATCTGTCACTTGCAGCTCCTCGCAGTATGGAGAGGAGTTCAGAAGGGAGGTAAAGAGCAGACACGTCTTGGCATCCACACAGCAACATTAAAAGTGTGTGGTTTCACAATAATAATAATCTCCAGAGCAGCTGTGTAAACATTTAACTGAGCACGCCTCTTGTGGCACGGTACGGGATCCTCGTGTTCCACTGTGTATTTTGCTAGATGTGATTGTGCACTTATCAACACTTATCTAAACGCCTGCGCTTGTCTTTTCGGCAGCGTAGCTGGTATTGACATAACCCTGGACCATGATGTTTTCATAGAGACCGGCTGTAGGAATTTAACAGTTTCGTTTAATCCGCCTTATGAAAGTGTATTTTTAGTGTACGTATAGTTATTTTGAGGCTATTATTTAATAAATTGAGTATGTTAGTAATGTTAGCAGGGGCGGATTTAAGCAATAAGCAAGGTAATCAGCTGCTTAGGGCCCTAGGAAATATTAGATCACCCAAATATATACCTAGAAGTTGAATTATACCAATAAATTACACTCACCGGCCATTTTATTAGGTACACCTTACTAGCACCGGGTTGAACCCTCTTTTGCTTTCAGAACTGCCGTAATCCTTAGATTCAACAAGGTACTGGAAATATTCCTCAGAGATTTTGGTCCATATTGACATGATAGGATCACAAGATTTGTCAGCTGCACATCCATGATGTGAATCTCCCATTACACCACATGCCAAAGGTGCTCTATTGAATTGAGAACTGGTGACTGTGGAGGCCATTTGAGTACAGTGAACTCATTGTCATGTTCAAGAAACCTGTCTGTGATGATTCACGCTTTATGACAAGGTGCATTATCCTGCTGGAAATCGCCATCAGAAGATGGGTACACTGTGGTCATAAAGGGATGGAAATGCTTAGGATGGGTTCTTAGCTGACAGAAGTGGCACCTGGTGTGGTCTTCTGCTGCTGTAGCCCATCCGCCTCAAGGTTGGATGTGTTGTGCATTCCGAGATGCTCTTCTGCATACTTCGGTTGTAATCAGTGGTTATTTGAGTTACTGTTGCCTTTCTATACAGCTGGAACTAGTCTGGCTATTCTCCTCTGACCTCTGGAATTAACAAGACATTTGCGCCTACAGAACTGCCGCTTACTTTCTTTGTAAACCCTAGAGATGGTGTGCGTGAAAATCCCAAATACCAGGTCTACATGACTAAATGCATTGAGTTGCTGCCATGTGATTAGACATTTTGCGTTGGACTGGTGTACCTAATAAAGTGGGAGGTAAGTGTATATATAACATCATTCTCCATCATGTTTTGCATGGTGAGGGTCTAAAAATGTTAAATTAATTTTCCCCACTCGCAATCTATCAGTCCAGTAGTCAAATCAGTAAAGATTTAGTTTTAAAAATAAAATATTTTGAATTGTGAGTCGTGAATTCTGTTTAAGAAAACAAATCATTTAAAAAGTTTTACAAGATATTACAAGAGGCTTTACACGTTATTATTATTTTGCATTGAGATAAAATATAGAAATGGAGATTGAGTGATATAAGAAGAAAAAAAAAAACAAAATATTTAAAACAAAGTGAATCCAACAAAGTAAATCCAAAGTGGATTTAAAAACTCATGGCTGGATTTGCTGGATTAATTTGTAAATAAATGATTTAAAGTTTTAAATTCGTGTAAGAATTGTGGATAAAGATATGAAACTGCACTACTGTTTTTAGCAAATTAGGCATAGCAAATTTATAAAACAAAAAAAAAAACTGTATTAAAATGCCAAAACATACATTGTATGGGTTAGTTTTGTTTCTTTTATGACACAAATCATTAGACTGTTGAGTAAGTATCATGTTACATGAAGATATTTTGTAAATGACCTACCGTAAATATAGCAAAGCCCAATTTATGATTAGCTGAGAACTTCATTTGTTTTAAATATGATTTTTCAGTATTTAGATATTGTTTACTCTCAGATTCCAGATTTTTAAATAGTTGTGTCTTGATCACATATTGTCCTATCCTAACAAAGTATTCATCAATGAAAGGTTTATTTGTGTAGTTTTAAAGTCATGTATAAATCCCAATTTTAAACAAATTGAGATATAACTGGGTTTTGTGTTCCAGGGTCACATATTAGAAAGATTTCTGAGTCTTAAATGTTTGTAAATTAAGTTTTAAATAATAATAAGATTGGATAATACATAAAATATGTATTTTGGGATTCGTGTTGTTTTTTGTTTGTTTAATTATTTCTGCTTTCGAATTACATTAAGGGACCTTCTTTCCTTCAACAAATTGATGTTAATTGACTTTTATTAATAGTTTGAAGTAATAAATATTGTCTGGGTTGATGCAAAAAAGCTACAAAACCTGGTTAAAAAAATGCCTGTAATCTTTTTCATTTGTTTCCTAAACATTGTACTGTATGGTTTCAAATTACTAAATTGTTTCTTAAAGTCAAACTTTGTTAAACTGCACATATGAATTTTTAGTATCAATAATAGACTGTGCATAGATCAAAAACAAGATAATAAAATTATTCATAACCGTAAATAAACAGAAAAAAAAACTTGAATCACAAAACTACAGAACCTGTAAATGAAGAAAAAATTAGCTTGAATCTGTATGTTTCCAGCCCTCTTAGGTTACGTGACTTAATTGCCTGTTTGCTCTATTTATCTCTGTGAAAAGCTGCGCTGGGTTCACAAAGTCTAGAGAATAATTAGCTGGATCAAACTCTGATTTAAATAACAGCAGAGAATCAAGTAGCGGCTGATATCTATTCATCCGCATGGGTAAACACTGTGCCTGTAATTCGCCTTCTCTCTCTCTTCTCTCTCTCTCTCTCACATTTCACATTTTCACATTTTAGGTGCTTTATTGGCATGACAAATAGCTGTACATTCGTATTGCCAAAGCAGTGCAGCGTCGCTGCGTACAGACAAGACAGTGCAAAAAGGGCAGTAGTGCAAACAAATATGAACATAAAATATAATATAGAAATAAAGAAAAGTAAATAAAAAATAAAAATAGATTAATAAAAATAACAATATATCAGTAAAACTAAAAATATTAATAAAAATAAAAATAGATTAATGGTAATTTGATAATCTCAAATGGTAATCTAATGGTAATCTCTCTCTCTCTCTTCTCTCTCTCTCTCTCTCTCTCTCTCTCTCTTCTCTCTCTCTCTCTCTCTCTCTCTCTCTCTCTCTCTCTCTCTCTAATACATACACACACACTCCATTACCGTGATCTGCCACTAACAGTGTCATAAACAAACCCCAGATGCTGGAGCAAACACCTCTTTGATCCGGGTTTGGGACCTCCCTCAATCTGCTGGTACCCCTTCCTTCCACCTGACGCTCAGAGACCACCTTACAGACAGTCTGTGCTGAATCCTGCACAGAATATTGTGAATGCTGTTAAAAATGTAAGTAAATGTAAAGAAAAATGCACAAAATACATTCAAAGCAGTATTACACAGTGGTTTGCCCCCTTACTTATTTCTTTTCGATGTTTTTGGAAACATTTTAATGTTTCAGATCATTAAACACATTTATTAGTCAAAGATAACAGAAGTAAGCACATCATGCAGGGTTGCATTTCGAATGAAGGCTTTTATTTTAAAAACTAAATACAAAACTATACAAAACTAAAGCTGGATAGAAATCAATACATACAAAACTGCATAGCCCTGTGTGAAAGTGTTCACCCCTTAAACTTAATAACTGGTTGGACCACCCTTAGCAGCAACAACTGCAATCAGGCGTTTTCGCTAGCTTGCAGTGAGTCTGTTACAGTGATCAGGATTTAAGCTATATATTCACTCTGGAGAGGTAAAAAAGAAGTATACAGTAAACAGCAAATCAGTCTGGATGCACTCGCGGTAGAATATTAGTATTTCTATTTAGTATATAGTGTTCTTTGTTGAATAGCTTTTATGGAGCACTTTTATGGAGCACATGTCACTCCATTGTTGAATAGCTTTTATGGAGCACATGTCACTCCGCTGCTAGTCCGTTTGCACTGGCTGCCAGTTGCTGCTCGCATCAAATTCAAAGCTCTGATGTTTGCCTACAAAGTGACTTCTGGCCTTGCTCCTTCTTATCTGCTCTCGCTTCTGCAGATCTATGTGCCCTCCAGAAATTTGCGTTCTGTGAATGAACGTCGCCTCGTGGTTCCATCCCAAAGAGGGAAGAAATCACTTTCGCGAACGCTCACGCTCAATCTGCCCAGTTGGTGTAATGAACTCCCTAACTGCATCAGAACAGCAGAGTCACTCGCTACTTTCAAGAAACGACTAAAAACTCAACTATTTAGTCTCCACTTCACTTCCTAATCTGCAATTGCCTCTTTGAATATCACACTAATTGTAAAAAAAAAAAAAAAAAAAAAAACTACTAATACTTCCCTTCTTAGACTTTACAGACCTGAAACTTGCCTTTAGTACTTATTCATTGTTGCTCTTAGTTGTGTAAATTGCTTCCTTGTCCTCATTTGTAAGTCGCTTTGGATAAAAGTGTCTGCTAAATGACTAAATGTAAATGTAAATAATTCACATTAAGGCGAATTAAATAGGTAATTTTGGATATTTATGCATACAGAAAATGCAGAAGTTGTATGAGTAGTGTTATACTAAATGCAGCCAAGCATTCAGGCATTTAGTTGATTATGAAAATATGTACTCTCTGCTCTTATTAATAAAAAAAAAAAAAGCACAGCAGTGAGAAAACGTCCATTCCGATAGCATTTAATCATTGTATGCTTGTATACAATATGTGACAACATGCATTAAAATACATTAAGTACTATCCTAGTATGTTAGTTTTGGTTTCTTTTTTTTTTTTTTTTTTTTTTTTTTTTTTGCTGTACAACTTGTGTAATCGTGTAATGTTCTCTGATTCTTCTAGATTCCCTTAACCGGATATTGAGTGTAAGGAACCAGGTTTATTGTTTTTAGCGGATCATGACATGGCCTGAAAGATTGTTTATAACTTTGAACAGGCAAGGTTGAGAACTGATTCTGTTACACTGCTCTCAAACAAACACGTGTTACGGTTATCCTTTAAAAACACTGACGTTGAAACATGCTTGAAATGTTTATTCATTCATGGCGCTGCCCTCTTGCCTGCTGTTCTTGTCTGTGGTGATCGTCAGCATGCCTTGTAGACATGTAGACAGTAAGTAACTCATAATATTCCATAAAAGCTGAAGCAGAGGAAGGTTTTATTGCTTGGAGATAGGCTAGTGTTTAAGAGTTTAGAGTTGGTAAGGTTCTGAAGGTTTTCATTTTGAAGGTTCTCTCTCTCTCTCAAGATTTTATTGTTTTGATATGTTATATTTACAGACCAAAATGATTAATTCTTTTTCAAATGGTGATGTTTATCAGAAATCAAAAAATTCATAATTTTACGGTTTATTTCCGTGGTGCAAAGAGAAAACTTATTGATATGAACTTTTTAGATCGCTTTAGTACAAATTGTGTATAATAGAAATGCACAATATGTGACTTTTTTTTAAAGCAATAATACATTTCAGCAGTCATAAACATGTTTTGATAGTTAATATGCCGGTGATTTGATGCTTCACAAAAGTTGCAGATGCCTTTACCAATATGAAAACGCTTTTGTAAACAACCAGTTATTCTTTACACCGATTAAAAAACGGCTACTATAATAAAGAAAATATTTTCTAAACGTGGAACTAAATACATTGATATGCATTGAAATACATGATGAATACTCTTGACACATGAAAGTGGAAAGCCTGCAGCTCACAACAAATGTGGAAGGTTATTGCGTGTCATATTTAACAAGCCGTTTACTGCTAATTTGATGTAATTTTGCTCACATGGATAATTGAATATTAATCAGATGATGTCATTATGCTGCTGTGCCGTCAGCCAATCGTTGCATTGCTGATCATGATTTCGAGGATCGATAGATCTGTCCTTCACAACACACGCAGCGATCTCAGATCAGTTTATCCAGACATTCTTATCTGATTCGCGAACTCGTTTGAACAACCAAATTAGCGAGAGATCAGTTATCAAGATTAAAAGATCCGGGATCTGCCAAATCATATTAGATCATTTAAGCGAGGTACGAAGAACGGACCCCTGGTGTAACAATGTCTTGCTTGCACATGCCTTTTAAACTCTGCCCAAATTTTCTATAGGATTGAGATCAGGGCTTTGGGATGGCCACTCCAAAACATTCACTCTGTTGTCCTTGAAGCACATTTGAACTAATCTGGCAGTATGCTTGGGGTCATGGTCTATTTGGAAGACACATTTGTGGTCAACAGGGCCGGTGCGTCCATAGAGGCTACCTAGGCGGCCGCCTAAGGTGGCAGTATATAGTGGGCAGCGTCTGCGACACCTCCCTTACTACCCACGTCCTCAGTTATGTCCGCGACACCTCCCTCACCACCTGCGTCCTCAGATATATTCGCGCATAGATGACAGAATAGAGAGGGCGGCATCAGCGACACCTTCATCAACACCCGCATGTCCTCAGTTATATCTGCGCATAGGGCGGCAGAATTGAGGTCCACGACACCCGCGCGTCCTCAGTTATATCTGCGCATAGGGCGGCAGAATAAAGAGCGCAGTGTCCGCGACACCTCCCTCCCTCCCTCAGCACCCGCACGTCCGCAGTTATATCCACGCAAAGTGCGCCGGAAAAGAGGTCCGCGACACCTTACTTCATTTTCATAACCGGTCACTTTCGTTTTCGTTTTCGTTTTTGGGGTTGAGGGCGGCGTGATCGTCCTCTGCCTAGAGCGGCAGTTCAGCTTGCTCCGGCCCTGGTGGTCAAGCTTTAGTTTTCTGGCTGTTTTTTTGAGATGTTGCTTCAGTATTTCTACATAATGTTCTTTCTTCATGATGCCATCTATGCTGTAAAGTGGACCAGTCCCTCCAGCAGCAAAACAGCCCCACAACATGATGCTGTCGCCCCCATACTTCACAATTGGAATGGTGTTCCTAGGCTTGTAAAGGTCTCCTTTTGTCCTCCAAATGTAACATTGGTCATTACAGCCAAACATGTCTACCAAAAGTCTTTTTCCCAGTGTGATTTCGCAAACTATAATCTGGCTTTTTATGATGCTTTTGGAGTAGCAGAAGCTTCCTTGCTGAGTGGCTATTCAGCCCATGTCGGTTCAAGACTCGTTTCACTGTGGATAATGAAACTCTCTTACCAGCTTCAGCCAGCTTCTTCACAGCGTTTTTTGCTTTTGTTCTGGGGTTGATACACACAGATGCATACTCATCTCTGGGACACAGAATCCTTCTCCTTCCTGAGCGGTATGATGGCTGGACATTCCCATGTTGTTCATACTTGCGTATAATAGTTTGAACTGATGATCGTGGCACCTTCTGGCATCTAGAAATTGTACCCAAAAGAACAACAAGACTTGTTAAATTCCACAATTTTCATCTTGATGTCTTGGCTGATTCTTTCTTTTTTGAGGTTTGACTTAAAGGACACATATTTTAGCCCTTTTTTAGGATTTAATTTTAATATTATGGTTCTTCTGAGTGTACCAGTTTAGGTTCAGTTCAAAACACAATTCAGATTTTTCTATTATAATGTGTTAAAAACTTTCATGTAGGGGGTGTGTACACAGGTCGCTGTTTTAGGGGCGTGTTGCTTAACTTGAAAATTAGTTTCGACTTCCCACTCAGCTTAACAAGGGGGCGGAGCCAAGAGCTCATCTGCTTTATGTATGGCAACAAACAGGTAGACTGTGAGAAGCAGCATGAATGAGAAGACCAGCATTCAGCCGTACATGTACGACACGGACACCGACCAAGCAGAGACTACTGTTGAGGAACCAATATTCCTAATGTGCCAAAATATGTCAGAGTTGGTTACAAAATCATTTTGTCTTTGTACAGTTTTACAGCCGCTATGTAACGATGCATGTGTCATCCGTATAGGGATGTAATGATTAACCGGTTTCACTATTAACATTGCTTTAATTCGTCATAGATAATTAATCATAAGGGCTCCTCAACACTGTGTTTCTGCACGGAACAAAACTGCGGCAACCAAATGTTCAATAAATTCCAAAATACTCAATACTAAACACTTTAGTTTACGTAAAAATTACTAAAGTGTAATTTTACAGTGTTTTGAATATAATTTTAGATAACAGAAACAAAATAAAGTATAAATTATACAGCATTTTCCCCACAGTAACTAAAATTTGTTTAATTTGTCTTTAATATATATATATATATATATATATATATATATATATATATATATATATATATATATATATATATATATATATATATATATATATATATAGCACCTAACATAAAAGTCAAGCTGTTAATTTACAGATATTGTTTGTAATTGAACAAAAGTTTTGAATGTAATTTGAAAAAAAAAAGAAACTTATTTTTTTTGTCAATTTACAGGTTTTTGTTTGTTTGTTTGATTATTTTTATGCCGTGTAGTGCAGTGGTCTCAAACTCAATTCCTGGAGGGTCACAGCTCTGCATAGTTAAGTTCCAAAGAGCTCCAACTCACACCTGCTTAATAGTCTGTAGTAGTTTTGAACACCTTTATTAGTTGCATTAGATGTATTTGATTACGGTTGGAGCAAACTGCAGAGCTGCGGCCCTCCAGAAATTGAGATTGAGACCCATGATGTGGTGACTTATAACTGTTTTTCAATACTTAAAAAGTACACATTCTCTATGATCTTATTCTACATCCCTAATCTTATACCTTACCAACTAAAGTAGCAAATAATAAGTAATAAGTAGTCTATTGGAGCAACTGTTTACAAGTGTGGAGTCCCGTGAAGGAGCTCCAGATTAAAAGTTTTGTTTTGTGTTTACTCATGGTTAAAGTTGTTGCCGGTTCCTGCCTCAAAAATTAACCAAATTTATATTAAGGAAGCATTCAGAAAAAAACAAAACACCAGCGAAGAAATTTGACACAGGGGAACATTAACACCTCACTGCAAACAAGTGTTTCGGAAGTGTTATTGCAGAGCAACAGAAACAGCATGCAGAAGTATGAATGCACAGCTACGCTCGTTGCATGTGCCGTGGGTCACGCTAGTCACTTGAAGCAGAAGTACAAACCAGGCTTTAGACGAAAAAACACTTTGTGGTGTTACAGACTAACAAGACTCAGCCCAGTTGTGCGTTTTGTGTGTGTGTGCGTGTGTGTGTGTGTGTGTTTGTGTGTGCTGTCTTTATAGTCCATGAAATCCATCCTTGAGCAGCTTCCAGCTATATGTGTGTGTAATTAATGGAAAACTGTTACAGGTGTGTGTGAGGTGCATGACAGGATTCGTAGTCCAAATGGTGATGGGATTGTAGTCTGAGTGAAAGTGAATGATTTCCAGCGATGAACAAGTCTGGATTTCTGGTGATAAAGAAGTATATTAGGAGTTTATTAAGTCAAAAAGCATAGTCATTCATGTTAATGTTTTATTAATAGCGAGGACTGTACCTTTATACCTTGTTTTTTAGGATAATAAAAGTCTTTACTGTGACACTTTCAAAAACTCTAATGCAACCTTGCAAATTCAAATGATTCTTAAAGAAAATCTTACTGATCCTAAATCTATAATAGAAATGCATATAGACCATTTTGAGTTTGTAAACAAAAACAATGGTCTCAATGTATTTTCTGGTTTACATTTTTAATTTCTATAGTTTCCAAGAGTCTAAAAAGAGCCACATATTGATAAATAATGCTATGATTGCTGTTTTAATGTTAAGTTATGATTGAATTGCCTCTTGTTACAGTTATGAATTAGTTTAAAAACAAGCAGAAAATGTTCATGGGCCAATAACATCAGCACGTTGAAATGGTCTACAATGACAGTTTACATACAAAAGATGATGTAGATTGAGTTTGAAACAGTATTCAGTTCTTTTCTGAAACTCTAGATGACATTATTCTGTTATTTTTCTCATTTAAGCCTCAAAAGTCCTGCCTGAGAGAAACAATGTAGATTTCTAAGCTCATGCTTGATTTTAAAAGATGGAGTGGATAACCTGCGCCTCATTTGTCCGCATTACGACAACACTATTAATCAAACAGAAAACACATGAAGCATTGCAGGGCACCTTAATCTACCAAACTCTAAATCTGGCTCAAAGTCAGCCTTCCCATGCCTTAATTCAATATTCTGCCTGTAGATCCGAACCATGTGAATGAAGACTGAAGAGAAACTCAATGAGAGGAGACAGAGGTCCTGTTCAAAAGTAAATAACTCAGGTAATTAATTCTCAAATCGCACAGTTATCTCATATACAGTCTGTAATTCAGCCATGATTCATTTGCCGTTTTCCATTACCGTGGTTGAGAAGGGGAGAAAAGGCCCTCTCGCTCAGTTTGTGTATGGATCATTGAGAAAGACTGGGCCCCCTTGTCATTATGTCAAATTCTACCTAAGAACGAAACATTTTATTTTCCTAACCTGGTTAAGTAATCATATTACCTCAGGCTCCATAAAGTGGAACAAACAGTAGCATAGAAGTTCGATGAAGTTTTTTTTTTTGTTTTTTTTTTCAACAGGCTTTGAGTGACAGATTGGCTTTCATCAAAGGGGCCCGAATCGAACATACAGAGTCATTTCGCTTTGCTAAGAATACTAAATTGATCCTCACATGCCGAACATCTGGTGAAAAGCAATTTCCACCCAAGTGTTTTAGTATTTCCTCATAATTAATTTCACATGTACATGACAAGAGCTACTGGCCTCCCAGAACAGGCGCACAAAAGCCAGCTTTGTTCCCCCTCTGTCAGAAAGTACGCTGCGGTTCCTTGTTAAAAAACGTGCTCGCTTTTTTTGACGCTTCGGGTGATGATGAAAGGTCCGTTCAGGAGACGCAAGACAAATCTTCTGCCCTCAGAAAGATCACTGTGCTGGAAACCAATGTACATTGTAAAAACCGATTAGTTGACTTTACTTAAAGAAGTGAGTAAATCAGTTGGATTTAAAGCAATAAGTTGAGTTCATTTAAAAAAGTGAGGCAACCTGTTGAATTTATAGCAATTAGATGAGTTTACTTTAAAAATGTGAGTGAACCTGTTGCTTTTTTGAGCGATTAGTTGACTTAAAAAAACGTGAGAAAACCTCTTGCTTTTAAAGTGATTAGTTCAATTCACTTAAAAATATTCAGTAAACCTGTTGCTTTTAAAGCGGTTATTTGAGTTTAAAGAAGTAAACCTGTTGAATTTAAAGCGATTAGTTGAGTTTACTTAAAAAATGTGAGTGAACCTGTAGCTTTTTTGAGCGATTAGTTGTCTTTGCTTAAAAAACGTGAGAAAACCTCTTGCTTTTAAAGTGATTAGTTCAATTCACTTGAAAATATTGAGTAAACCTGTTGCTTTTAAAGCAATTAGTTGACTTTACTTTAAAAAGCGAGTAAACTTGTTGAATTTAAAGTGATTAGTTGACTTTAAAGAGTAAACCTGCAATTAGTTAACTTTACTAAAAGTAAACCTGTTGCTTTTACAGTGATTAGTTGACTTTACTTAAAAAAATGTGAGTAAACCTGTTGCTTTAAAAACAATTAGTTTAGTTAGCTTAAAAATATTAAGTAAACTTGTTTTTAAAGCTTGAGTTTACTTCAAACCTAACTCAACCTGTTGCGTTTAAAGCGATTAGTTCACTTAACTTAAAAAAACATGAGTAAACTTGTTGCTTTTAAAGCGAGTAGTTCACTTGCATTTAAAGCAATTAGTTTGCTTAATTTAAAAAACTTGAGTAAACCAGTCGCGTTTAAAACGATTAGTTCACTTAACTTAAAAAACTTGAGTAAACCAGTTGCGTTTAAAGCGATTAGTTCACTTAACTTAAAAAACCATGAGTAAACCTGTTGCTTTTAAAGCGATTAGTTGAGTTTACTTTAAAAACCTGAGTCAACCTGTTGCTTTTAAAACGATGTGTTCACTAAACTTTAAAAATGTGTTGAATTCAAAGCAATTCATTGTTTACTTAAAAAACGTGAGTAAACATGTTGCTTTTAAAGCGGTTAGTTAAGTTTACTTAAAAACTGAGTAAACCTGTTGAATTTAAAGTGATTAGTTGACTTTAAAGAAGTGAGTAAACCTGCAATTAGTTCTCCTAACTTTAAAAATATTCAGTAAACCTGTTGCTTTTATAGCGATTAGTTGACTTTACATTAAAAAAACTTGAGTAAACCTGTTGCTTTAATAGCAATCAGTTCAGTTAACTTAAAAATATTAAGTAAACTTGTTTTTAAAACGATTAGTTGAGTTTACTTAAAACCTCAGTCAACCTGTTGCGTCTAAAGCGATTAGTTGACTTAACTTAAAAAACGTGAGTAAACCTGTTGCTTTTAAAGTGATTAGTTGAGTTTACTTTAAAAACCTGAGTCAACCTGTTGCTTTTAAAACGATGAGTTCACTAAACTTTAAAAATGTGTTGAATTCAAAGCAATTCATTGTTTACTTAAAAAACGTGAGTAAACATGTTGCTTTTAAAGCAGTTAGTTAAGTTTATTTAAAAACTGAGTAAACCTGTTGCTTTAAAAGCAATTAGTTCAGTTAACTTAAAAACGTGAGTAAACCTGTTGCTTTAAAATTAAGTAAATGAACAATGTGCAGTATTATAATTATTTTATATTCACCCCAAAAAATCTGTGATTATTTAGTCACTTTTTACTTTTTCCATACCATATAATGCTATGGAAGTGAGTGACTACAGGTTTCTAATAATTTTCTAAATATCTCCTTTTGGGTCTTAATTTTTGGGTGAACTATCCCTTTAGTTTAATAATTCAATAGCAGTGATTGTAATTCAGTTCAATCACAGTAAACGCAAATTAAAAAAAAAAATCATAGTTCCAGACACGTGATCCTAATATTCGGATTTGCCACACAAGACCTATTTCCGATGATTATTTGAAAACGCTCGAGTGCATAAGTATGATAAATGATGTGATTGCAGTGTTTACTCGTTCCTTTCCGTTTGTATTTTTTAGACCCTCTTCACTGACCCCTACGTTTTCCACAGTGCTCTTGAACAGAGGAGAAAAGAAACCTGCGACATGAGACAAAACAGCACCTGCTCTTACATGTCTCCGAAAACACAGAGGTGTCTCCAGATAAAAGTCAGTCACCATCAGATTAATCACTAAAGCCACCAGGGAAGATGCTGTCCGATCAAACGCATCTGTTTGTGTAGCGTGTCTGGGACCACCTGCATGCTTCTATGTACTGTAATGCTTTCTTGGGAAAACCGTTTGTAAGCGTATTGTGTTTTTTTTTCTTCTCCCAAAGCGGACTTCCCCCTCTTTGTTTCATGCACGGCCGTTTTTTTTTTTTTTCAGACGTCTCATGTTGCCGAAGTGGGACGTGAATGGGTTGAAGTTGCCATACACAAGTGAACAAGAATGGAAAATATGTTCTCGTTCCGATAGCGAGCTCAGATAAAAGCAGGTGTTTTGGATAACCGCTGTATTTAAAGCGCTGGAACATCCTGTTTGCCAAGCGCTCTTCTACTGTTCCTCTCAAAAAATCAAAGTGTCTCATTCCTCTTTATCTTCAGCTTTTATGTTAGCCAGCCTTTCTGTGCCCTTTCAGCTCTATTCTTGAGGATTAGTTTAGCCAAAAGATGAACATAATTTCCAAAAAAGGAGAAAGTTATAACATTATGCTGGTTGTTTTTTAGATACAATTATAATATTATAATAGCATAGCTGCAAGCAGCGGTTGTTGGGTCTTAGGCATTTAAGGCCAATAGGTGTTTTTGTAAATTCATTTAATTCTCTTCGGCTTGCACCCTTATTTATCAGGGGTCTCCACAGCGGAATGAACCAACTCTTTCGGCATATGTTTTAGGCAGCAGATGCCCTTCCAGTCGCAACCCAGTACTGGGAAACACCCATACACTCACATTCATACACCTACTCTAAGGTCAATTTTGTTTGCCCTATTCACCTATACCGCATGTCTTTGGTCTGTGGGGGAAACTGGAGCACCCGGAGGAAACCCATGCATAACTTTTTTACAAGTATTTACATGTTTTTTGTAAAATGTAAAGGCAACTATTATTAATTGACTTAATCGATCACTTGCGGCTCTATTTTACCTAGGCGACGCTTTGTGAGATGTTCTTCCTTTAAGTCTGTCTGTTTTCTGACGCAGCCGATGGAGGAGATTAAGGCACGCTGTAAAGACACGTAGAAAAGGTGGGCAGAGAGGACTAGCCTTAAAGGCGCAGTACAACAAAACCACTACCTGATACAAAAATGCATAAAATAGAAACTTATAAAAGCTCTAATAAAAATATGATGGGTGTTTTAAGCTAAACTTTATAGACACATTCTGGAGACGCAAAAAACTCATATTAAATCTGAAAAAGTGGTAAGCTAGGTGCCCTTTAAATTTAGTAATGTTCATTGCTGAGCTCTACATTTACACAAGATGATTTTCACTGTATTTTTTCATGAACCCTCAGATTTTTAAATATTGTCCAAAATATACAGTTGAAGTCAAAATTATTTGCCATTTATTCATTCATTCATTTATTCATTCATTTTCCTTCGGCTTAAAGCTGATTTATACTTCTGCGTGACCCACGCTGCCTGCCTTGAGCATAGTTGTGGGTTGCTCTGCAGTAACTCTTCCACAATGCCTCTGTGTCGTGTTTCTTCACGGGTGTTTTGTTTTTTCGGAACGTTACCTTAATGTACAAGTAGCTAAAACTCGCTTATTCAGAGGCGGGAACTGGCGGACATGCAACAGCTTTAATCATAAGGTAAACACAAACCACAGATTCCATCTGTAGCTACTTCATGAGACTTGACACTTGTAAATACTCGATCCAATGAGTTTTTGCGGCTCTCACTTCGGCCCACACTGGTCACAGCTATTAAGATTACCAATCACAGATCTTGCGCTACTCGTCATTGAGACATGCACTCAAAAATAAAGGTACGCGAGCTGTCACTGGGGTGGTATCTTTTCAAAAGGTACACATTTGTACTTAAAGGGTCCGCATTGGTACCTCAAAAGTATATATTAGTACCTAAAAATTAAAGAGGAACACTTTTGTACTATTTAGGTACCTATATGTACCCTTGGGGTATTAATATGGACAAATTTGTACCTTTTGAAAAGGTACCACCCCAGTGACAGCTCGCGTGCCTTTATTTCTGAGAGTGTAGAGCTACATTTTTTGAGAAGTGCACATCAGCATTGGCGTCAGCCACAGTGAGGGCTATGCGACCTCGTACGCTTGCGCTTGACACAGAAATATGAATTAGCCTTTAGTCCCTTATAGATAAGGAGTCATGTTTTACACAGCAGATGCCCTTCCAGCCACAACCCAGTACTGGGAAACTCCCATACAAACTCATTCACACTCACACACACACACTCATTCACTACGGCCAATTTTGTTTACCCAGTTCACCTATAGTGCATGTTTTCGAACTGTGGGGGAAACTGGAGCACCTGGAGGAAACCCATGCAAACAATCGTATGATCGCGAAGAAGGTCGCTGGTTTGCGTCCCGGCTAGGCATTTCTGTGGGGAGTTTGAATGTTCTACCTGTGTTGGCGTGAGTTTCCTCCCAGTGCTCCGGTTTGCGGCTCCGGACATGCGGTACAGGTGAATTGAATAAGCTAATTGTCTGAGTGTGTGTGTGTGTGTGTGTGTGTGTGTGTGTGTGTGTGTGTGTGTGTGTGTGAGAAAAAGCTGGTATGGGTGTTTCCCAGTGTTGGGTTGCAGCTGGAAAGGCATCTGCTGTGTACCACATGCTGGAATAGTTGGCGGTTCATTCCGCTGTGGCGACTCCTGATGAATAAAGAAAAGAAAATGAATGAATCAATCAATACTTACAGGTGAATTTCCCTTTAAGCAGAAAGCATGACATGTTCCATATCCAAAGATGGCTTTTTTAAAAAAACAGATCTTCCTTCTCCATCATAATCCTCTTCTTAGTCATCCAACTAGTCATCACTTGAGTGCTAATAGTCTAGTTAGTCTGTTTCCCTTCCACGTTTTTAATCCCCAAACTTCAAGTCTGCTTCCATTGTTGTGTGTAGCAGAAATCACATTGATCCTTTAACCCTGCTAACCCCGCTGATGACCCCCGGAAGGGATAGCATGACTCTTAGGTGATGAGAGGAGCGGCAGGAAGAAAAAGGAGCCTTACAGTCATGCGGGAATCTCGTCCCTGAGAGGTCAAAGTCATGAGGGACCACCATTATCCCCATGAACTCTGTTGTTTGCGACTTCAAAAGCATTTAAATACAACAGTAGACTCTCTGAGAGAACCTTTTGTGACCCGAGCCCTTTGTGCAGCGCTCTGGAGGGTGACTGGTTTCACTCAGAGCTGTGACAGGTCTGGTGCTCGGAGACGTTTAAGCGTCTAATGTTACCCCGGTATTAGAGCCTGATGACGAGCGAGGGAAAACCAGCGAGGCCGCTTCATTTACCTCTAACAAAAAACACAAATAAGAACGAGACACAACGCTTAAACAGTCTTCAGTCTGGACTCCTGTTATTGGGAAATAATGGCTCTGCGAAAAGGAAGTAATCTAGAGGGCCTTTAATCAATTTCTGCTAGATGAGCGATCGGGATGAAAGCTGCCATGGGGATCCAGACATTGTGGGCTGCTCGGCGTATAGGAAGGATGGGCTTTTTAATTTGTCTTTTCAGGGTGTCCAGGCTGCATCTTTAAAGGCTTAATTGTTACCATAGACGGCCTTCATGCCATGTGTTTGCGGAAATGGTTTCAAGGCCCCTCTGTGGTAAAAAAAAAAATCACTGACCACTGACTAAACGGCGAGCGCTCTATAGGTTAAAAGACATCACTGTAGGAAAATTACGTTGCGTAAAAGGTTATTATGGTGGCTTGAAAGCCAACATACTGTTAAACTACATTAACTTAATATTCTTCTTCTTCTGAGACTGATTTCTATATGCATCTCCTCCTAGACCGTTCATGCTACAACCACCAAACTAACACCAAACATCCAAACTATTATGACCCGGGCTGCTATATCTTTTCCGACTGATCTTCTTTCTTTCTTTTTCGGCTTAGTCCCTTTTTTAATCCAGGGTCGCCACAGCGGAATGAACCGCCAAGTTATCCAGCACGTTTTTTACGCACTGGATGCCCATCCAGCTGCAACCCATCTCCGGGAAACATCCACACACACTCATTCACACATGTACACTACGGACCATTTAGCCTACCCAATTCACCTGTACCATATGTTTTTGGACTGTGGAGGAATCCCACGCGAATGCAGGGAGAAAATGCAAACTCTACACAGAAATGCCAACTGACCCAGCCGAGGCTTGAATCAGCAACCTAAAAAATGACCTAGAAAATTTGTAAAAGTCTCATTGACTTAACATTGGACTAGAGGTCTGCATTCCTGCGGCTGTGCCACGGGAGCCGCAGAACCCGACCAGATTTCTTGCGGTGCGGGAATAAATTCCCGAATAAAGAACGGGAGTGGTCGGTAATTGGTGTAATTTGAACAGGAGGGGGCGGTCTAACAATATCGCTCCCGACTCCCGATTGAGCGAGCACGCGTATGTGTGTGTGAATGAGCAAGCGTGATGCTATGCTTAGCTTGTTTGTTGCTGTCTATGTGTGTGTAAAGCCTGGTTTATACTTCTGCGTCAAGTGACCGGCGTAACTCACGGCGCAGGCAACACGCGCAGCTTTGCATTTATACTTCTGCACGCTGTCTTTGTTGGTCTGCATTAACACTTCCAAAACGCTAGTTGGCAGTGAGGTGTTAATGTTCCTCTGTGTGTCGGCGTAGCATACGCCGGCGTTTGACGCAGAAGTATAAATCAGCCTTAAGTGTGTGAATGACAGAGAGAGAGAGAGAGAGAGAGAGAGAGAGAGAGAGAGAGAGAGAGAGAGAGCTTGGTGCTGTATGTGTGTGTGTGAATGAGAGAGAGCGTGACGCTGTCTGTGTGATACTTGCTTGGTGCTGTGTGGCTATGTGTGTGTGTGTTTATACCGACAGCTTGTTATAGGCTGTCTGGATTTTGTGTATCTGGGTGGTTTTTAAATTAGCCGCCCCATATTTTGTGCATATTTTGTGATTTACAGATTTTTCTTTGTTCATTTATGGTTATGAATTGCATTATTACAACTTGATCTCTGTTCTGTGCAGCTTCACAAAGTGACTTTTATTGATATTTTAGTTGTTTGAAGCAATATGTTGAATAAGAAATAATATATAAGGACTAAGTCTGTAAAATAACCAGGTTTTTGTACCGTAATTTTCAACACCATCCTGACTACATGACTAAACAGTGAGCACTGTATAGGATAAAATACATCACTGTAAAAACAATATACATAATAATAATCACAATCATCACAAATACTGCAGAACCTACTACTGGAACCTGCATGGACCCAAGATTTTCACAGAAATCAGTCAAGTTTGGTGAAGGAAAAAATCATGGTTTAGGGTTACATTCAGTATGGGGGCGTGTGAGATCTGCAGAGTGGAAGGCAACATCAATAGCCTGAGGTATCAAGACATTTGTGCTGCCCATTAAATTACAAACCACAGGAGAGGGCAAATTCTTTAGCAGGATAGCGCTCCTTCTCATACGTCAGCCTCCACATCAAAGTTCCTGAAAGCAAAGAAGGTCAAGGTGCTCCAGGATTGGCCAGCCCAGTCACCAGACATGAACATTATTGAGCATGTCTGGAGTAAGATGGAGGAGGCAATGAAGATGAACCCAAGGAATCTTGATAAACTCTGGGAGTCCTGCAAGAACGCTTTCTTTGCCATTCAAGATGACTTTATTAATAATTGATTTGAGATGGATGCAGTTCTCCAAGCTCATGGGTGTCAAACACAAAATTCATTATTTTTCCACTGCACCATGACTTTATATTCTATACTCTGTACTGTCAGACCTTACTGTCCTAATTAAATGATTAAAAATCAAGGCATGATCATATTTTATTGTGATAAAATAAGCGTAATCTAGAGGCCTTTGCCTTTTATGTAAGCCACTTTTGATACCAAATATTCAACTAGAAGTCAAGTTATTCGTTATTGTTCCTAAAACTTAGATGGGCGACAAGACTGTTGTCAGGTAGATACATCTTGATAAATATCGTTATCATGCTATAAGATGGAAATATACCCAGCCCAGCCTAGAGCTGCACAATTCTGGCTAATATGAGAATAGCGATTTTTTTTTTTTGTTTTTTTTTTTTTTGCTCAAAATAAAGATCATGATTTTCTAACGATTCTGTAGATGTAAAATAAAGGTATGGTGAAAACAATCATATGGCACAACATCGATAATACTATTATGTGTAGCTCTACTGGTTTCTATAAATAATTCTATTCTACTTATTAATTCTGATGTTGAATCATTATGTTTGAGATATATGCTTAAAATCTGTCATATTAGACAATTTTATTCACTGGTAAAATCAGACATTTGCCATTATCAGATTATATTCAACAATATATAGGCTAGAGTAGTTATACTGACATTGTAAACATTTATTTTCATGCACAACTGTGGGTTCGCTATGAAAGAAAAAACATATCAAATGTTTGTCTTAATCATAGCTCTAAAATGCGATACGATCATTTAAATGAAGTGCACACTTTCTTTTTCATTCTGACTGCTAAGAGCTTGTTCATACTTGGCGCGCGGCTCCCAAACGATCACTCCGTGTCACAAACTGAATATTATTTACCACTGTATTACCTGTTACTCGCAACATATGCAGGTTCTGTTCACTAAAGTAGACGCGCGCACGTCTATCATTAAGTAGAGCGCACGCACGCGCGCGCCCTCTCTGTGATAACAGCTCACGGTCAGCAGCTCACGTCACGTGTGATTTCCCGATCGCGAAAACATAATTATATTAAGACAAAAATTTAATTTTTAGTTGAATTATACCTTGTAAATACAGTATGCGACTCATTCAACATCATTTGGAGGCGTCAATGTCACTGAGCAATGTATGTGAAACAATGAAAAGACTCGTGCAGCCGCCTTTTCTTCTCTCCTAAACTTGAAAATATGATTGGCAGAATCGTAGAAATGCTGGATTAAGATCGTCTAGGGCACAGGTGTCAAACTCAGTTCCAAAAGGGCCGCAGCTCTGCACAGTTTAGTTCCAACCCTAATTAAACACACCTGATCAAACTAATTGAGTCCTTCAGGCTTGTTTGAAACCTACAGGTAAGTGTGTTGGAGCAGGGTTGGAACTAAACTGTGCAGGGCTTCGGCCCTCCAGGAACTGAGTTTGACACCCCTAGTCAAGGGGGTCGAATCGAGATCGCGATCTTTTAACGATTAATTGTGCAGCTCTAGCCCAGCCTATTTTAAACTATTAAAAATCTCAATAAACGTCACTTTTTCTAACTTGTCAACATCAAAAGTTTTCAGCGGAAAGATCAAGGCCCTATAATGCAATTCAAGCGCATGAAAAGAAACATGAATGAAAAAAATATGAAAAACTGTTCACTTATGGATATGTTTTACAGTGCATTACTTGAATATTCCAGCAGGCTCTGGTTTCAGTGTAACAATACCCAAGCCAAAAGTTGCAGAAGATAAAATCGATGTGTTTAAGGCTAACTTTAGTGGTTGGTGATGCAGGTTTCTTCACTGGGTAAATGGATCTGACGCCTGAGGACGATCATCCTCTCTCGTTGCATCCACAAGTCTAAGAAGTCACTTTGTGCACAATCCCGCGAGGTCCAGGGTCAGATAAACACGCATTATTTGGTGAGCCGTCGCTTCTTTCTTGTGGTTATGATGTAAACTCCCATTGTGGGATGTGGGCTGAGAGGGGAAACTCGGCCTGGGTTTTGTTCGGAGCACAGAAGAGCGGTAATCCCTGCACCCGAGGCCATTTTCAGGGAGGTTCCTGTAAGCCGAGAGCGACCCCAGAACATCTCTGGTGAGTTTTGCTACAATGCAGACCTGCCACCCGGAGATCCATTACCAGAGCCGGCTCTGACAGGAATGTCAAGAATTCCAATGCTCATTTACTTCAAGAAAATAGGAAAAGCTGATAAGTCCATGGGTGGCGCGGTGGCTAAGTGGTTAACACTGTTGCCTCACAGCAGGAAGGTGGCTGCTTTGAGTCCCAGCTGGGTTAGTTGGCATGTCTGTGTGAAGTTTGCATGTCCTCCCGGTGTTCGCGTGGCTTTTATTTTGTATTTGTTATCGAATTCGAGTCAGGTGATTGGCTGGTCCATTCTACAGCTTGATTTTCTTTCTCTGAAAGCATTTGACAGTTTCCTTGGCTGTGTCTTGGTTCATTGTCTTGCTGAAATGTCACCTCTGCTTTTATCATCATCATCTGGTACTGTAGATGTTGGACTGAAGTGGCTAATATTCATTTACACTGAGGAAGGGCAGAGGATTGCTGAAGAACTGAGAGATTTCAGCTGCTGTCTGGGCTTTCACTGCCTTTTTACACCTTCTTTTCTTCATGTGTTCAATACTTTTTCCACAGAACTTTATTTGTAAACTAATTTGTTTTGTTTGCATATATGGATTTCTTTGGCTGTTACTAACATTTGGGGGAAATTTCAGGTCATCAACACCTTTAGAAATAGGTTTTCTGAGAAAAATGGTGACGTATTTAATGCTTATTTTCACCTCTGTATATTTGCATGCTGCATGCATTTCTGATGATCTGCTTCATGTGAACAGTAACTTTTTATTTTATTTTATTTTATTTTTATTTATTTTTATTGTTTTAGGACTAAAGCACAGTTTAAGTATCTATAAGCTTATAGTATCATTATTTTGAAAAACTGCTCCTCTTCATAAAGCATGTTATTTTGAACTGGAGAAATTAACAACTGCTCAAAGACGTGGTATTGCTATTTATTTTGTAAACTAGCTGTTTTTTTTTTTTTAATTAATCAGGTAAATTGGACGGCACTGAATGATTCTTGGCGATGCAGTGGCACAGCAGCTTGTGGCTGGAAGGTCGCTGGTTAGAGGCTTGGCTAGGTCAGTTGGCGTTTCTGTGTGGAGTTTGCATGTTCTCCCCGCGTTCGCGTGGGTTTCCTCTGGGTGCTCCGGTTTCCCCCACAGTCCAAAGACATGCGGTACAGGGAATTGGGTAGGCTAAATTGTCCGTAGTGTATGAGTTTGTATGGATGTTTCCCAGAGATGGGTTGCAGCTGGAAGGGCATCCGCTGCGTAAAACATATGCCGGAAAGGTTAGCGGTTCATTCCGCTGTGGCGACCCCAGATTAATAAAGGCACTAAGCTGAAAAGAGAATGAATGAATGATTCTGTAATCCACTCAAATCTACTCGCACTTAACAACTCACCGATTCAAATTATAAAGTCAGAAGCTGCGTCCCAAATCGCATACTTATGCACTATTCTACGCCATTTTGTAGTATGAATAGTGTAAGTAGTGTGTTCACACTGAAAACTCTAAAAATCATAAGTGCACTTTAATTACCCGGATGATGCACTCATTCAGCTGGTAAAATGAAGTGTGTAATGATGGACACTTCACGCACTCAACGACCGCAGGTTTGCTTACGTAGCGGAAGGGGCGGAGCTATCGGACGCACATGTTGAATAACTTTATTTAATTTGGATGGTGAAAGCAAAATTCTTTTACGAGAGTGATTATAGCGCCTCCCGATAGTGATTGCGGCAACACTCGCGGCAGGTATTATTTGATAATTCGGCCGTTTACTTCAATGATTTGGCAACCGTCAAACGTCATCAGGGAAACGGTTTGAATTTCCGCTTAGTAAAAAAAACATTAGTGTTCCATTTGGGACGCCACTACATACATATACTACCCTGTTGAGTGTGTAAGTGCATAAGTACATAGTGCATGAGTGCATATTGTATAGTGTGCCATTTGGGACGCAGCTAGAGAATCTCCACTTAACAATTTACTGATTCAAATGATCCGGTCAGAGCGAGTCTATGGTTAATGACTCACAGATAATGATTCATTGATTCAAGTGAATCTGCCAAATTACGTGTCCAGTTAACATTTTACTAAATCATATGAATCGGTCAGAGCTAATCTAAAGTTAAAGATTCACTGATTCAAGTGATCAGGTCAGAGCAAGTCTATGGTCAACGACTCACAGTTAATGATTCATTAATTCAAATGATTCTGCCAGAGTGAGCATCCAGTTAACAATTTACTAAGTCAAATGATTCAGTCAGAGCAATTCTACAGTTAAAGATTCACTGATTCAAATGATCCTACCAGTGCAATTCTATGGTTAAAGACTCAGTTAATGATTCATTATTCAAATAATTCTGTTAGAGCGAGTATCGAGTGAAATGATTCAGTCAGAGCAAATCTAAAGTTAAAGATTCACTGATTCAAATGATCCTGCCACAGCAATTCTATGGTTAAAGACTCACAGTTAATGATTCATTATTCAAATAATTCTGTTAGAGCGAGTATCCTGTGAAATGTTTCAGACAGAGCAAATCTAAAGTTAAAGATTCACTGATTCAAATGATCCTACCAGTGCAATTCTATGGTTAAAAACTCAGTTAATGATTCATTATTCAAATAATTCTGTTAGAGCGAGTATCCAGTGAAATGTTTCAGACAGAGCAAATCTAAAGTTAAAGATTCACTGATTCAAATTATCCTACCAGTGCAATTCTATGGTTAAAGACTCAGTTAATGATTCATTATTCAAATAATTCTGTTAGAGCGAGTATCGAGTGAAATGATTCAGTCAGAGCAAATCTAAAGTTAAAGATTCACTGATTCAAATGATCCTGCCACAGCAATTCTATGGTTAAAGACTCACAGTTAATGATTCATTTTTCAAATAATTCTGTTAGAGCGAGTATCCTGTGAAATGATTCAGTCAGAGCAAATCTAAAGTTAAAGATTCACTGATTCAAATGATCAGGGCAGAGCAAATCTATGATTAATGACTCACAGTTAATGATTCATTAATTCAATTGATTCAGTCAAAGCAAATCTAAAGTTAAAGATTCACTTATTCAAATGATCAGGTCGGAGCAAGTCTATGGCTAATGACTCACATATTCATTGATTCTAATGATCATTTTATGTTTTATTGTAATTTAATTGTAATTGAACGGATTTGCAGCATTTACATCCTCACATCTGAACTAATAAATCCAGCATTGCTAACAATTGATTTGTGTCTCTATAAACGTTCCCGACACTACACAGTGTCACACAATAAATCACCGTAATCGAGAAGCAATCATTAGCAAGCGCTTTGTAGTGAACATTTCAACATATGAGGAGGAGGAAGACAAAAATCATTTCCCTTCCTCCAGCCAAAGATAACATCCCATCAGCCCAACATACCGTAGCCATACTTCTTCCTAAAAGGACAGTGGAAGGCTATACGTGAATAATGAAGTGAAATCGCGCCAAGAGGTGCTAAATCGCTTGTGATAGGTTCATCTAGAGGACACCTGAGCGTTACGTTGACTTCAAAAGTTCTCCAGGCGGGCTTAGAGCAGGCTAAATGTGTCTACCTGATGGACGCGCGCTCAAGGAACAGATGAAAACAGTAGCTTCTCTGTGTATTTGAGCAGCATGTCATGATGATCCCTAATGCGACAGTAATTGCTCCTTGATGCCTGGCTTGCCAGCGCGGAGCAGGACCTTTTCTCCCATGAGTTAGAGAGAAAAAGACTCCCCGAATTGGAATGTCAACGGGATAATCCTCATGTTGCCGCTGATGGATCCTCTTGACCTTTGACTGCCAAATATAAGCAGGGTTGGGAAGGTTACTTTTGAAATGTGTTAATACAAAATACATTTGTGATAAAGTAATTTGTATCGTATTTCAGTTTAGTAACTTAATTTAAATACTTTTAAATTCCCATATGAAAAAATACTTTAGTAATTTATAGTAAACTGTGTTTTGAACTAAACTAGTAGTGTGTTATACCTTATCAGTAATTCAATTATTTCATATTTCACTACATATTTTGAAATAGATTTGTGGAAAAGTCATTTGTGTCGTATTTTGTCAAGTTTAATAACCTAATATAAATACTCTGAAATATATGCATGAAAAAATACTATAGTAAACAGTGTTTTGAACTATAGTACCTTGTTAATAATTCAATTATTTATTATTTCACCACAGGTTATGAAATACAGTTGTTTTAAAAATAATTTGTATCATTTCATTTGATTACTCAAGTTTAGTAACTTATTATTACTCTGGAATACCCATATGAAAAAATACTATATTAAACAGTGTTTTGAATTAAACTAGTACTGTGTTATGTTAATAATTGAATTCTTTCATATTTCACTACAGATTACAAAACATATTTGTAATTTGTGTCATATTTTATTATATTAGTCAAATTTAGTAACTTACAGTAATATAAATACTTTGAATACACACATGAAAAATACTATAGTAATTTATGGTAAACAGTGTTTGGATTAAACTAGTAGTGTGTTATACCTTGTTAAAACTCAATTATTTTGCTACAGATTACAAAATACATTTGTGAAAAAGTAATTTGTATCGTATTTCAGTTTAGTAATTTAAAATAAATTAAACTGAATTTATTTCAGTTTAGTTCAGTGTTTTGAACTATAGTACCTATAGTAGTTAATAATTCAATTATTTATTATTTCACTACAGGTTATGAAATACAGTTGTTTTAAAAATAATTTGTATCATTTCATTTTCATTGGATTAAACTAGTAGTGTGTATATAAAACTCAATTGTTTCATATTTCACTACAGATTACAAAATACGTTTGTGAAAAAGTCATTTGTATTGTATTTCAGTAGAAGTTTAGTAACTTAATCTAAATACTCTGGAATACCCATATGAAAAATACTATAAATAGTGTTTTGAACTAAACTACTAGTGTGTTATACCTTGTCAATAATTCAATTATATCATATTTCACTACAGATTACATTTACATTTAGTCATTTAGCAGATGCTTTTATCCAAAGCGACTTACAAATGAAATGATTCAGTCAGAGCAAATCTAAAGTTAAAGATTCACTGATTCAAATGATCCTACCAGTGCAATTCTATGGTTAAAGACTCAGTTAATGATTCATTATTCAAATAATTATTATGAATAATTATTTGAAATAGAATATGAAATACATTTG
Organism: Danio rerio; assembly: GCF_052040795.2. Lineage (NCBI taxonomy): Eukaryota > Metazoa > Chordata > Actinopteri > Cypriniformes > Danionidae > Danio > Danio rerio. The sequence goes on along the minus strand of NC_141040.1, from coordinate 50,049,725 downwards.
TGCAAATGCAATTTGTATTTTGTATTTCCTTAGATTACTCAAGTTTAGTGACTATATAATACCCATATAAAAAAGTACAATAGTAAACAGTGTTTTGAACTAAACTAGTAGTGTGTTATACCCTGTAAATAATTCAATTGCTTTATTTTTCTCTACAGATTACAAAATACATTTGTGAAAAAGTAATTCGTATTGTATTTCAGTAGATTACTGAAGTTTAGTAACTTAATCTAAATACTTTATATGAAAAAATACTATAGTAATTTATAGTAAATTGTGTCTTGAACTAAACTAGTAGTTTATTATACCTTGTTAATATTTCAATTGTTTTATTTTTCTCTGCAGATTGTGAAATACATTTGTGATAGTAGTTTGTTTTGTATTTCCTTAGATTACTCAAAACTCATTTCTTTTATGTTTTTTTGGGGTAGTTAAGTTTAGTAACTTAATATAAATACTTGAATATGAAAAATACTATAGTAATATAAAGTAAATAGTGTTTTGAACTAAACTAGTAGTGTGCTTTAACCTGTTAACAATTTAATTGTCTCTTTCACTACAGATTACAAAATACATTTGTGGAAAAGTAATTTGTATCATATTTTGTTAGATTATTCAAGTTTTGTAACTTAATATAAATACTTGGAATACACATATGAAAAATACTATAGTAATTTATAGTAAACAGTGTATTGAACTAAACCAATAGGGTGTTATATCTTGTTAATAATTCAACTGTTTTATATTTCACTACAGATTACAAAATACATTTGTGAAAAAGTCATTTGCATGATATTTTGTTAAATTGGTGAAGTTCATTCAATCATTTTCTTATTAATCCGGGGTCACCACAGCGGAAAGAACCGGCAACTTATCCATATATCCATATTTTTTTATGCAGCTTATGCCCTTCCAGCTGCAACCCATTTCAGGGAAAATTTGTAAAGTTTAGCAACTTGATTTAAATACTTGGAATTTGGAATGCCCATAGGATAAATACTTTAGTAATTTATAGTAAAAAGTGTTTTGAACTTAACCACTAGTGTGTTATACCTTGTCAATAATTCAATTATTTCATATTTCACTACAGATTTTGAAAAACATTTGTGAAAAAAGTCATTTGTATGGTATTTTGGTAGATTAGTTAAATTCACTAACTTAATCTAAATACTTGGAATTCTCATGTAAAAATACTATAGTAAATAGTGTTTTGAGCTAAATTAGTAGTGTATTACAACTTGTTAATAATTCAATTATTTCATATTTTACTACAGATTAGAAAATACATCTGTAAAAAAGTCATTTGTATCGTTTTTTGGTAGGTTAGTTAAATTCGTTAACTTAATCTAGATACTTGGAATTCCAATATAAAAATACTATAGTAAATAGTGTTTTGAACTAAACTAGAAGTGTAAATACCTTGTTAAAAATTTAATTATTTCATATTTCTCTACAGATTACAAAATACATTTGTGAAAAAAAAATTTTTTTTGGATTTCGTTAGACTATACTCAAGTTTAGTTACTTAATATAAATACTTGGAATTTGGAATGCCCATAGGAAAAATACTATAGTAAATTATAGTAAATAGTGTTTTAAACTAAACTAATAGTGTATTATATTTTGTTAATAATTCAATTATATCATATTTCACTACAAATTACAAAATACATTTGAAAAAAGTAATTTGTATCGTATTTTGGTAGGTTAGTTAAAATCTTTGACTTAATCTAGATGCTTAGAATTCTCATAAAAATACTGGTAACACTTTACAATAACGTTCATTAGTTAATGCATTTAACAACATGAACTAATCTTGAACAACACATGTACAGCATTTATTAATCATAAATGATCATTTACTAATCCATTATTAACATTTAAATCCATGCTTGTTAACATTAGTTAATGCACCATGAGTTAACATGAACTAACAATGAACTACTGCATTTTCATTAACGGCAACTAACATGAACAAATACAGTAGTAAATGTACTGTTCGTTGTTTGGTTATATTAGAAAATGCATTACTTAACATTAACTAATAAACCTTATTGTAAAGTGTGACCAAAATACTATAGTAATTTCAAGTAAAGAATGTTTTGAACTAAACTAGTAGTGTGTTAAACCTCTACAGCATTTTCTAGTATTATAAACATTGTAGTGTTACTTTATTTGTACTACAGTAGACTGTGGTGTAGCATTGTAGTATAATATACCCTATTGTAGAAAGCTACAGTATTGGGAACATTGCTTATTACTATAGTTGTTGTGTCTATAGTTGTGTTACCATAGCAACTATAGGACAACCACAACAGACTTTACTCTAGTATGGTTTAACAACACTATAGTATTTACTAAAAATGTGTTTTTCATGTTTGTGTATTTAAGCTTCATTAGTTACTCCCCAACCCTGAATATAAGGCAGGGTGTTTTGACGAACAGCTTACATCGCTCGGATGAGGAATGAAGGCTTTTAACATGTTTCAGGCGGTGCGTAAACATGAAGGAGGTGTTGCTGGAGGCGTAGGGTTGCTTTTGAAGATGACCGCAGATGAGTTTGGCATGCCATCCCACTGAAAAATGTCTTGCTATAGGGCGGCCCGGAGCATGTGGAGAACACTTGAATATATATATATATATCTGAGTATTTAATCTCAAAACAGTGTGGGACGTGGATCTTTCAATGGGCTGAATTCCTTCTCCATGTGTGAGAAATCTGCCTTCCGTAAACCTGCAGGACTGAAGCAAATGGCTGTGCATTAGAATATAGAAAGGGTTTATAAGGGGGGGGGGGGGGGGGGGGGGGCACTAGAAGGAACTTACAGGCCTTGGAAGAAATTCAACTGACACTCGATAAAGTGTGCGAAACGTTCTAATGTTTACTTTTATTTGTAGCCCGGATACAAATTTACCATTGGAACATTAATTGCAACGCATAAATCCTGTCCTGTCACTTCTTGCCTCAAAGCATTGCAGCTCTCTTTAAACATATTACTGTTGTTTTATGAATGTCAGAAGACTAGCGGTAAGAAACTTAACATCAGACAATATGCACTTTAAAAAAGAGGTTTTATTTACCTCAAAATAAAACTAACATAATTATTGTTTGTAGCTTTTGCAAATGATATGCATGATTGATAATAATCAGGATTGATAATACTATCTTCAATACAGATAGTTTTAAAAGCAATATAAACAAACAAAAACAAAATTAATTTTAATTAAAAATTAAAACAAGATTTAAAAAACGTAATTAGATTTATATACTGTGTGTATGTATGTATGTATGTATGTATGCATGTGTGTGTGTATATATATATATATATTCTCATTCATTCATTCATTTTCTTGTCGGCTTAGTCCCCTTACCAATCCGGGGTCGCCACAGTGGAATGAACCGGCAACTTATCCAGCAAGTTTTTACGCAGCGGATGCCCTTCCAGCCACAACCTATCTCTGGGAAACATTCACACACACACTCATACACTATGGACAATTTAGCCTACCCAATTGACCTGTACCGCTTGTCTTTGGACTGTGGGGGAAACCGGAGCACCCAGAGGAAACCCACGCGAACGCAGGGAGAACATGCAAACTCCACACAGAATATATATATATATATATATATACATACACTTTTTTGTGAAATGTTGTAGTCTGTCATTTTTTTGCAATATTTTTCATGAATTTAATTGTATTATCTTTCAATTTCTATAGATGTTTGTTGACTAAAATATTATTTTAATAAATAATTATGTTTAATAAATCTGTTTTGATTAAATGCACCAAAACATATAACCCATATTAACTGAGAAATAGATAAAAATATTAATTTTTAAAATGGTGTACTCAATTAAGCTGAGCATTGTAAAATTGTTGCTACTTCTCTTTGTGTTGCCATCTTTTTATTTATTTATTTATTTTTTTTTTTTGATGGAGTCTGCCCTTTCCTCAAACTTTGCTGTATTTTATGTTTATTTTTTGTACAACAGTTTGGTCTGGCTCTCGAATCTGATTGGCTGATAGCAGTGTAATATTCTGCAACAACAGCACTTGTACAGCCTTTTCACCCTTCTGTATTACTCCGCCCAAATAGAGTGACAGCAGATCAATAAACTCACTACAGTTTGACAAATATTGCAGCTGTTGCAACTATGCAGTTGATTTATAAGGATAGTGCCTATTTTAACAGAAATGGCTAAATGATCATTTTTAAGGTATTTAAAAAAATCCAATATGAATTTTAATTAATCTAAATGATTTAATGATAACAGTAATAAATCATATTTAAATAAATATTCAAGCAATATTCAAAGCAGCACGGTGGCGCAGTGGGGAGCACAATCGCCTCACAGCAAGAAGGTCGCTGGTTTGAGCCTCAGCTGGGTCAGTTGGCATTTCTGTGTGGAGTTTGCATATTCTCCTCGTGTTGGTGTGGGTTTCCTCCGGATGCTCTGGTTACACCCACAAGAACAAAAAACGTGGTACAGGTGAATTGGGTAAACTAAATTGTCCCTAGTGTATGTGTGTGAATGAGTGTGTATGGGTGTTCCCCAGTGATGGGAAGGGCATCTGCTGCTAAAACATAAGCTGGTTAGGTTGGCGGATCATTTCGCTGTGACGACCCCAGATTAATAAATGAACTAAGCCAAAAAGAAAATGAATAAATAAAAATGATTAATAAAAAATTATATATACGTTTTAATGGAAACATTTGATTTAAAAAAACTTTTAGTTGTAATGGTTTAATGTTTTAAATTATTATTTAAACAGTCTCAAATTATTATATTTTAATTAATCAAGCAAAGTATTTGTGCTTATTTTTTAAATAATTAATACACATAAATATATGTAATAAAATCAACAATTAATAAATATTCTAACATTTCACAGAAATTAATAGTTAAATAAAAATAAATTAATCAAAACATTTTGATGAATTGTTTTTAAATTAATGAAATGTTAATGAGTTTTAACTATTTACATTTTTTATGCATTGAATTTTTTAACAAATGTTTTATTTCAACATTTCATCATTCTAATACAGCATGGTAGCTCAGTGGTTAGCAATGTCGCCTCACAGCAAGAAGGTTTCTGGTTCGAGCCTCAGCTGGGTCAGTTGACATTTCTGTGTGGATTTCGCTTGTTCTCGTCATGTTGGCGTGGGTTTCCTCCGGGTGCTCCGGTTTCCCCCTCCGTCCAAACATATGCGCTATAGGTGAATTAAATTGGCCATAATGTATGAGTGTGTGCAACCCAGGCTCATTCTGAAAACGTAGTCCCATGGACGTTTCTGGAGACCGCAAAATACGTTCCGTGAGGTACTTATTTTTGCAGTTTTTGTTTTCGCGAATCCATGAGAGGCCACTGTGTGCACTTTTTTCATATCTCAAATTTCTCTCGCAAGTGCCAATTGCGCCCGTGCTGTTCTTGCGTAAACCCACGAGAGGCCGCTGTCAACCGACCATCTGTCTGACTGACTGAATGGCCGACTGGGCGACCAGCCAATCGACTTACCCACCCTCCTCCTTCCCTAAACCCAACCAATTTTACAGATTGACCTGCCCACCCACTTTCCAAAACCCAACCAACGATTTACAAAAGCCCTCCAGAAAAAACGTTTCCAGATTACAACGTTTTCAGATTTTACCACATTCTCACCCTGTTATTTACTTGTTTATTTTATTTTATTTTCTGGATTCTGTTTTTGTCTTACCTGATTTCTGGAACCGCTCTTCCCTGGACTCGAACCCAGTCATCGACGAGCTAACCGGACAAACTGGTCATGGTGGGAAAGCCCTCCACATGAAGGTAGGATGTCAGCTGGTAAGCGCGAAAAGAAACGGCGTCATACCGTCCCATGGTGTTTGCTTAAAGGGCCATGAAACCCCCTCGTTTCGCCAGTGTTTTTCACACCTCTACTTTGGAAAAAGTCAGAAAAGTGGGCGTGTCCAGCTCTGTTTAGGGGGGAGTGTCGGAGGAGCAAAAGAGGGATGGTGTGGGAGTGTCTATTTGGGCGCGCTGAATTTTAGAGTCAAAACACACAACCACAGCGGACAATGTGACTGTGTTTACATGGACATCTGTAGTCGAATTATTTGTCAAATTATTAAATGGTGGACTTTAACTGCAGTTTGGCTCTTTCATTCAGGGAATTCATTCATGTCCCTCGCGACAAACGAGATATTTGATTTGAGGAACTGCTCTAAGCGTCTATTTTTCATGCAATGTTTGATACCGCACGGCGAATGAGAGAGAAAAAACTCAGCATTTCCCGGAAACTTAGATGCACACGGCAGGTAGCGTCAGAAAGCCGCGTGTGTTATTCCGGTCACAAAATCCAACACAAGGTTATAGTTTGGTTGTAACTGTTAGTTTGTTTGATACGAATAAAATACGAACTGAATAAACAAAGAGCACTGGTCGCTCACTTACCAAATCTGTAGAGACAGGACAATCACCAGCAACTAGAGCCGCGTCTTTATATAGAGGAGACTACAAGCGAATCTGGATCTCAGCATTTGCAGATGAGAACAGCTCTCAGGTAAACAATAATCCTCCTTAGACACGTAAGTTATTGTTGTCGCGCGTCGCGTACACTGTTAATCCACACGTGACGCCAGCTGCGCTCTCACAGAGAGAAAATGAAAACAAAACTTCACTGCAGCAGCCTATAAAAGCAACACTTCACGCTTGTTTTGCCAACACAACGTGGCGTCTCTGCCGTCCACACTCTGACAGTAATGAATATTAATGAAGTTGCACAATAGAGCGCGCTGATTGGTTTGAACCAAGCCTTACTCATGCATTACTGCATCACACTGTAAGACGTAATAATACACACTCTGGCACAGACGCCCAGTCTGCACGCTGGAATACAACGCTAATATGTCATGACCGTGACGCAGCTTCAAAAATTCGTTTCAAACCGGAAGTACGGATTTGCTTGAAATAACGCAAAAACAACCAATTTACACTTTTTAGTGAAATATAGGTGTCTTAATAGTGTTTTTAGCAGTGTGGGACACATATACGACTGTCAACAGCTCAAAAAATGTGTTTTGGTGTTTCGTGACCCTTTAAGAAATGAAATTCAGCCATACCTATCTCCGGCTACATAATTTGCGGTCTCCAGAAACATAGACAGTACTACTTTTTCAGAATGAGCCTGTGTTGAGTGTGTGTGAATAAGAGTGTATGGGTGTTTCCCAATGCTGGGTTGCAGCTGCAAGCCATCCACTGCGAAAATATAAGGCGGAATAGTTGGCGGTTCATTCCACTGTGATGACCCCTAATAAATAAGAAGCTAAGCCGAAGAAAGATGAATGAATGAATAATTTCAACATTAAATAGTTTTAATGTTCTTTATTAGCAGTTATTTTCACAGCCCTATACAGGACATTCTATTTCTGAAAAGTAGAACATGTCTAGAGTACCCGTGTGCTGAGAGGAGACCTCCAAAGTGATCAGCATTTCAGCATGCATGGAGGGCTCTGGGAACCCATGCCAGAAAATGTCAAGGGCTTGTCATCAATTCTTCTGATTTGTCATCAGCCTTATCAGATCTAGCAGTGCATCTCCTTCCTGAGTGTGAATGGAAAAATGGAAGTCATTCATTCGGCGCTGGAAACTGTACGGCCGCTTCGCATATGTGTGTCTTTGACTCTGGATAAACAAAAATGGATTTTGAAAAATGCCAGATCTCTTCCAGATGGCTTCACACAACACCTCGTGTAAGATCGCGACTCAATGCGGCATTCTGTGTGCACCCCGTCCCGAGAGACACGTACAATAACAAGTCATTCTTCACAACCGTCTTTTGTTTGGCCATAAATGAGAACTACTTCAACAAACAATCACTAAACATCTGAACATTAACTCGTTTGTCAGGATGTTTACACACATCCTGCGGTTTATTTACTGAGCTACTAGAACTAGTAGTTAAGCAAGGAAAGTGACTTTTTGGTTTATTTGTTTGTGTTTGTTATTACAATCCCAATTTTTATCCGTACATTGTTCCGTTTGTTTGTTTGTTTTTCTGATGATAATAATGGAGCTTGCAAACTTTAAAAAGAACACAAACAATGGCTTAAACACTGAAACACTCCCATTATAATCACTGAAGCTGCAAAAGGAATTTCTTACTTGCACTGCATTATGTCTGCACTTCGTTGTTGTTATGATGAAAGATTTTGTGTTTGGCCATTGCCAGATCAACAGAAACTCAACCGATCAACTACAGTAGTTCTTCCAGTGTTTCTTAGATGTGCTCCATCTCTGCTTTGATTGGTCAGATTAAATGGCTTTACTTGGCTCTGATAGATCGGATTAGATGTGCTCCATCTCTGCTTTGACTGGTCAGATTAGAAATAACAAGTCGCAATGAAGTCTTTCAATTAAATCATTAAATTATATATCAATGATGATGAAACACTGTAAGAACTACTGTAGTTGATCGGTTGAGTTTCTGTTGATCTGGCAATGGCCAAACACAAAATCTTTCATCATAACAACAACGAAGTGCAGTGATTTGTCAGATTATGGCCCTCATTCTGCTCTTATTGATCAGAATAGAAGGCCCTACTCAACTCTGATTGGTCAGATTAGAAATGGTCCTTCTCAGTTTTGACTGGTCAGATTGAATAACTGTATTCTCAACTCTAATTAGTCAGATTAAAAAACTTTAGATTAGATGGCCTTCATCTGCTCTGATTGGTCCAATTAGATCTACTCCATCTCTGCTTTGATTGGTCAGAGTAAACGTAGTCTATCTCAGCTTTGATTATGGCCCTCAATGCTCTTATTGGTTAGATTAGAAAGGGTTCTTCTCAGCTTTGACTGGTCAGATTAGATAGCCTAACTCAGCTCTGATTGGTCAGATAGGATGTACTCCATCTTTGCTTTGATTGGTCAGATTGGACCTCATTCTGTTACTATTGGTCAGATTAGAAATGGTCCTTCTCGACTCTGATAGGTCAGATTATGGCCCTCATTCTGTTCCTATTGGTCAGATTATAAGGCCCTACTTGACTTTGATTGATCAAATTATAAATTGTCCTTCTCAGTTTTGACTGGTCAAGGTAAATAACCGTATACTCAACTCTAATTGGTAAAATTAAAAAACAGTCCTTCTTGGCTTTGACTGGTCAGATTAGATGGCCTGACTCTGCTCTGATTGGTCAGATTAGATCTACTCCATCTCTGCTTTGACTGGTCAGAGTAAATGTAGTCTATCTCAGCTTTGATTATGGCCCTCACTGCTCTTATTGGTCAGATTAGAAATGGTCCTTTTCATCTTTGACTGGTCAGATTAGATGGCCTAACTCAGCTCTGATTGGTCAGATTAGATGTACTTCATCTCTATTTTGATTGGTCAGATTATACATAGTCCTTTTCAGCCTCGATCATAGCCCTCACTGCTCTTATTGGTCAGATTAGATGGCCCAACTCGAATCTGATTGGTCTGATTAGAAATGGTACTCTACAGCATTGACTGGTCAGAATAGATGGCTTTACTTGGCTCTGATTGGTCAGATTAGAAATGGTCTTTGTTGGCTTTGAAACATCAGATTAAATGGTTTAACTTGGCTCTGGTAGGTCGGATTAGATGTGCTCCATCTCTGCTTTGATTGGTCAGATTAAATTGCTTTACTTGCCTCTGATAGGTCAGACTAGATGTGCTCCATTTCTGCTCTGATTGGTCAGATTAGATGTGCTCCATCTCTGCTTTGATTGGTCAGATTAAATGGCTTTACTTGGCTCTGATAGGTCAGACTAGATGTGCTCCATCTCTGCTTTGATTGGTCAGATTAAATGGCAGAATCAGAGCTCAGAAGGATCCTTTTTAATCTGACCAATCAGAGTCAATTAGTACATTCTAATCTGTTCTGATTTAGGCTCACACTGACACGGCTACACTGAACCAACAGTATTTAAACAGCAGAGGCCCAGTGTGTCCTAGTAGAGGCGTGACTTGACATGACGCTTCCTGGTGATGTGGAGCCGATAGGCGAATCACAGCACATTATGTTAGCTGACCAATCAGAGCCTCTTGTGGGTGGGCTTTTTGAGGAACTTGGAAATATAACAGTCTTTTTACCAATAGCTGAGTAGCAGATATATGAAAAAATAACAGATGTTTTACAAATCAAGCATGAGCACACATTGCTTTGCATCTTATAAACACAACCATGTCTTTAACATACATTCTGGACCACCCCTTTAACAACTCACTGGGAGGAAAGATTAGCAGTGGACAGTGAATTTTAAATTCAACCTTCCATAGTATTTGAGAAATTTGGCCAAACGTACATGCATTTATGCATTTGGCACTTTTATTTATTGCACATATGAATTACATCATGCATTTTCTGGGGATTTAAACATTGGCATTGCTTAACGCACTATTTGAGCTTTAGAAAAGTTTGCATGTAAGTGAAAGGCTGCTTTTGAGTCATTCTTGAAGCCTGAAAGCACTCGTTCTCGCTTATTGTGTCCCGGTTTACACCTGGTATTACAATGCGTTGAGCTCTATTATATCACAATTAGACGAGAGAGAGACACATTCCTGTTTACACCTGCTGCTTTAATCCGTCTTTTCAGCACAATTTCAAGCTCTTTCCTCTGATTTTTTTGAAGGAAGGGTCTTTATTAGAGTTTTTTTCTGATCTTTCAATCTGATATTTTAACATGAGCTCAAACAAACAAGAGAGAGGAAACACTTTTTCTGTTCTGAGAGCAGCAAAACTACACAAATGCTGTGGGTTTGTGTTACAATCAGAACATTTGTGTTTTTCCAATTTCATATTCAAAACAAATGCAAAAATTGCTGACAGCAAATAATAAAATGCCGTTATCCAGTTAAATTCAAGAATTAAGTCACTAGTGGAGAATAGACAGACTCTTTGGTGTCAATTAAATAATTAGATTTCCGTCTGCGAGGTGTTGGCGACGCGTCAGCGAGCCACGTTGATGCGTTGTTCAGTAGTTCACACATAAACACTGGCGAGCGCCGTGCACCCACAGATTTCTTCCCGATCACAGCCCGATCCGTCGGTGAGCTCGTTAACTTCCAAATCAGGATCAAATCAGGCTTAAAATCCTGTAGTGTGAACTAGGCTTTAGGCGAGCAGCCTAATTCATTACATGTTTTAGTTAGCTAATTCTTTAAATACAACTCTCCTGCGCTTTAAAGGGAAAAAAACAATAAATTAGCCAATAAATTAATTTTAGCAGAGATGCAACTGCCCTTCTTTTTTCAATTAGGGGATATGTAGCCTAATAAAAATGTTTAATTGGACAGTGCACATTCCAACAGTAGTCTACACTATAATTCAAATTTTAATTTATTATATTCATTATTAATAATATTCAAATTAAGCTAAAATTGATAAAACGCAGAACCCATTAGAATGTTTGCTTTCATTTTGACTTGACAAAAGTGCACTTTTACAGTGTAGAAAGAAACATGCCATTATGCAGCAGCAGTCTCAAATCAGCACACTTAAAATGGCATTTGAGTTTATAGATGATCGGCCTGCGAAGTCGAGTTTACAGTGTTATAAATGAAATGTATAGTCTAGTGCGTCAGTGGATTTCAGATCAACCTCTATGACGGCAAATCAATGCCAATATTAATCGAGCACAGCGGTGATGTTTGCGCCCGAGGAGAAGTGAACCGTGAGCAGATTACAGGTCTACATGCGAGAAAACTACAGCTCGCGAGCGCACAGGGGATCTTCACGCTCAACTGATCCAGCGCGAGAAAACAAGTCCCGCGCGCGCACATCATCATCTGTGCGCACGATGGACGCTCTCGCGAGCGAGGTCATGCCTACAGCGCGCGCGCGCGATCAGTTCTCTCCGCTCGCTCGCTGGTTCTTCTCTCTGCTCGCGCGAAACAGTTTGGATTTTTGTCAGTCGTGGGGCGGGACTTGGTGCACTTGTTATCTCTAACGCTATTGGCTACTCTGCCTTTCCGGAAGTTAGCCGGGATTGGACGCAGGTTAAAAGATCACGCCATTAAATATATATACAATTTGCAAGTCATAATCATAAGAAACTTTCTGAGAACTTTATGAACTTCAATCACAAAAAATATGTAATTTAGGCTATACTGCTATTTGCTCATGCTAAATTAAACACCAGAAAAATATTATAGGCCTATTTTAACAGCTAAAACACAGTTAGCATATCGATTTTGTTTTGACTTGTTTATGATAGCCTAACATAAATCTTTATTTTTACCTTTGGAATTAGTTACAAAACCTATTGAGTTGCTAGTTATCCATGGCAAAATGTAACCAATTTTTTTTAGTAATAATTGTGAATTTAGGTATCTTTTTAGGTATTTTTCTGGCTACACTACTGCCTTAAGATGTAACTAAGTTACACATTAAGCTACTATTTTTTTTTAATGACATTAGATTGTAACAATAATTTTTTTCTTAACACTAATAGAGGATTAGTTGAATAATCGGCAATGTGAAGCGTGATGACTCGCTTATGCTGATTTCACTATATTTATTTACCGTTTATAGAATAGCCTAACCATGGGTTAGCTTGCATGTGTTGGCATAGTTCACATTTTTACCTTCAATGTTAAGTATTTTTATTATTTGAAATAAAACGGAAAGAAATAAGGAGAATAAAATATGATTTAAAGCACTCGTTGGGCACTGAAGCCGTGATCTCTGCATTTATGTAAATGGTATTGTTGCATAAACTGCATTGATCAAATCAGCAATAGCAAAACTGTGCATTATTACTATAAAAAGTATATTACCGCCTCAAGTCATTCATTCATTTATTCATTCATTTTCTTGTCGGCTTAGTCCCTTAATTAATCCGGGGTCGCCACAGCGGAATGAACCGCCAACTAATCCAGCACGTTTTTACGCAGCAGATGCCCTTCCAGCCGCAACCCATCTCTGGGAAACATCCACACACACATTCACACATTCACACACACACTCATACACTACGAACAATTTAGCCTACCCAATTCACCTGTACCGCATGTCTTTGGACTGTGGGGGAAACCGAAGCACCCGGAGGAAACCCACGCGAAGGCAGGGAGAACATGCAAACTCCACACAGAAACGCCAACTGAGCCAAGGTTCGAACCAGCGACCCAGCGACCTTCTTGCTGTGAGGCGACAGCACTACCTACTGTGCCACTGCCTCGCCCCACCTTAAGTCAGTAAGGCAATAATGCAAAGTAATAAAAAATGAGTGAATAAATCGAATAAATGAAAAGAACAAGAGGGAACAAAATCATTCTCCAGGTCTAGTGGCCCCCTATGGGATTAAAATGCCCCCTCAGTTATGACATCCTGGCGCCAGGCCTGCATAGCACCTATTTAGCTCCTTTACCACCCTATGGAACCACTGGAGAACCATTCTTTGTAGCACTTAAAGTGATTCTATTTAACATTGTAGTTTTTTTCTTTTGTTAGTTTTCCAAAACAGCAGCCATTGACGTTCATAAAATATATAGAGGTTTCCAGCATTCTTCAAAATATCTTGTTTTTATGTGTTCAGCCTCCGCATTTTATATTAGAACAGTGTCTGTGTGTACGGATTGAAGCATTTTACTCCTCTATATCTGCAGTTTGAGTGACACAATGGCTTAGTGGTTGGCACTGACACCTCACAGCAGGAAGGTCACTGGTTCGAGTCCCGGCTGGATCAGTTGGCATTTCTGTGTGGAGTTTGCATGTTCTTTCCGTGTTGTCGTAGGTTTCCTCCACAGTCCACAGACATACGCTATAGGTAACTGAATAAGCTTGGCCGTAGTGTTTCCTAGAACTGGGTTGCAGCTGAAAGGGCGTCCGCTGTGTAAAACATATGCTAGATAAGTTGGCGGTTCATTCCACTGTGGCGAGCCCTGATCAAGAAAGGGACTGAGCTGAAAGAAAACGCATGACTGAATGAATATCTGCAGTTTGATTCTGATTGCTCCAGGACAGCACATGTATGAGCATTACTGGACGAGGGCTTGAACCTGCTGCTCTCTTCAGTCTAGGGCTGTCTTCACTGCCTTTCCTCACTTCAGGAATAACTTATAAAGGCTACGGATTTATGATTTAGCACTGTAAGAATGTGCACATGTGTAAAAACAGGCATATTTTATGTCAGAGCACAGGCGTAAAGTGATGTGTGACTGCTATATAAAGGCTTTGTTCAGTCACATCTGTAAGCCTTGTCAAGATAACGTCACAAGGCTCTGCTCCTTTTCACCACCGCACCAACAGGCCAGAGGAAAAACCACTGTAGTTCAGATTTGAATTAAAAGGTTGAATTACTGCAGAGGCGCAGCAGGACTTTGGAAACATTAGTATTTGTATCAGTTTTTGCAAGGGTTTAAAGCAATACATGTACAGTATAAAGGATATAAATGCACACAATTCAAGTGAGAAATACATTCACCCCCCTAAAAGAGGCAAAATGCATCATTTTTCTACAAGAATAATAATTTTAAAGAGATAGTCCACCCCAGTGGGACAATTTACTCATTATTTATTTATGCCTTGAATGGTTCCAAGTTTCTTTTTTTTTTTGTTGGACACAAAAGAAGATATTTTGAAGAATGATGATAACCTGTAAACATTGACTTCCATAGTAGAAAAACAAATACTATGTAAGTCAATGGTTGCAGGTTTTCAATAAATCTTTCTTTAATAAATCTTCTTTTGTGTTCAACAGAGGAAAAGTCAAATGGCCCGTTTCCACTGACTGGTACAGTACGGTACGCTACAGGTCGGTACGGGTCACCTTTATCAGGCTTGCGTTTCCACTGCCTAAAGGGTACCAAGGGTACCCTTTTGGTGGGTGTGGTATATGACAGAAAGTTTCAGTCTACGTCATTCTCGCTCGAGGAAATCTCGCTCCAAGCAAAGCTGTAGAGTCGTTCACATATCATATGAGAAGCCCTTCTCACAAAACAGATGCTTTATACACATATATACTTGTGTATAAATGTTCATTACTAACCTTTCTACACTGCAAAAAATGCGTTTCTTACTTAGATTTTTTGTCTTGTTTCTAGTCCAAATATCTAAAAATTCCTAAATCAAGAATAATTTTCTGGACAAGCTAATCATATTGTCTTGTTTTGAGAAATAATATGCCAATATTAAGTGAGTTTTTCCTTAAAAAAAAACAAAATAATCTGCCAATGGGGTAAGCAAAATAATCTTACGTCAAAAGAAAAAACAAGACTAATTTGCTTACCCCATTGGCAGATTATTTAGCTTGTTTTAAGGAAAATCTCACTTAATATTGGCATATTATTTCTCAAAACAAGACAATATGATTAGCTTGTCTAGAAAATGCTTCTTGATATAAGAAATTTTTGATATTTAGACTCGAAACAAGACAATAAATCTAAGCAAGAAAAGCATTTTTTGCAGTGTATGAGCATGATTTGATTATAACTGCAGATCAATGACAAAATTTCCTACTGTAACATCTGCAATTATATAAAATAAATAAATGAATATGAACACATACAGACCCTTACGATCTCTGATATACATAATATTTCCGATTTTTTTACTGATGGTATCCCCTATAGACACAGAAACTAACCGTTTTTAATCTAGAAAACTGTGTAATAAGCTGCCAGTACATTTTCCGTTATTTTACGGAATTTTTTAGTGTGTTACCAGTTAAAGATAAACTACACACGATAAATTTAGCTTTTATTTGGCTTCAGAAGCAAGACGCAGCAAATAGCCCAGTCAGAGCAAACCTCTCATCTGTATTTTTAATCTTCACCAGCACATGTAAGCTCTGTAAGAAAGCAATTCCAACAAGAGATTCCAACAAGAGATGGCCTCATTAAACAAAAACAGGACACAAAAGATTTTGATCTTCTTGGCTTTGTGGCTGTTCATCAAGACAACAACAAGGTTTGTTTGAGCTTGGGTCAACCATGGCTCATTATTATATGTATTTAGTATTACAGTGTAATGTCGCGGCTGAGTTTTAACAAATAGCGGATTCTTTGTTTTCATTCTCCATTAATTCCTCTGTAAACCAATAGCATTCAGCTGCGCATCTAGCTCCGCCTTTTGGACCAGTTTTGTCCTGCTAGGTAATAAAGGGTACCCACAAAAGTGGTACTTTACTGTTCGCTTTTTGGTTCCTTTTGACAGTGGAAAAGGCCATAAAAGCACACCGAACCAAACCGTACATACCACTCAGTGGAAACGGGCCATAACAGTTCTAAAACAAGTCAAGGGTGAGTGCATGATGCAAGAGTTTTTAAGTTTTGGTTGAAATGTCTCGTTAATTAATAACCCATTTAAAACATATTTAATGAAGAACAGATTATTTAAAAATACAAGTTAATAGAATTGTTAGGGCCTCCAAATGACATGTTAACTAATTTATTTGTTCTTCAAAATTTTCACAACTTTTATTTAATTTTTTTTAATATTTTATTTTCTAATAAAATTACCAGTAAAGAAACTTTTATGTTTTTTTTTCCATTTGTAACACACTTTTGGGTTAAGCCTAGTTATGCCTTTAAATGTCACTTTAAGTTGTTTAGAAGTGTCTTGAAAAATATCAAGTAAAATATTATTTACTGTCATCATGGCAAAGATAAAATTAATCAGTTATTAGAAATTAATTATTAAAATTATTAAAGTTATTAATTATCAAAGAGATGTGGCTGTTCAAATTCAAATTAAAAAAAATAAATAAATAATAATACAGTAAAATGCCAACTAGTAAAAGATAAAAAAGTATATGGCAAAAACATCATGACAAAAAATGTTCAATGGAATGAGTTGACCAGGTTTCAACTAAAGTTTAACTTCATATTTTAGGTCAGTTTGACTAATGTAAGCTGATGACTAAAGTACAGTTGATTAAACAAAAAAACGTAGGCAGCACTATTTTTTACACTGTGCTAAAAGCATTTTCAGTCATATTTGTAGCATTCTCACCTTATTGGTTTGACTGCTGAACCAGCAATTGCCGAACAAACCCAGAAAAAGCCACCAAAAGTTTGAATTGCCACTATTAAATCAATTCAACCGTTCTCAATCATTCACTCAGAAAATGAGTCTTGCTGGTTTTTGAACTACTTTTTAAAATGAGTTGAAACAACACAATTCTTGAAGGTTTTTTTTGGGACAACTTAATTGGTTTACATTCGATCCGGTTAAATTTGTAAAAAGGATTGAGTTAACTTAATTGATTTGTGCTGGAATAACATGAAGGAATTGTGTGGAACTCAGCATTTTTTTTTAAGTATTTAATGCAAAGCATGTTTTGCGAATGCAGTCCAACATGAGAAATGTGCACCGCCATAGCTGCGCTCACGTGCACAGACAGCATTACACAAATTCCTTCCTAATTGTACATTTGACATCTTTCAAAGCCAGAGAAGTGGCAGTCCGGCAACGAGGAATCTGGGGATAAGGCGATATATACGGACCACATCCGTCCCGCTTCTCCCGTGGGCTATTTAAAAGTACAGTAGGCTGTATTTTCCGCTGCAAAGCCAAGCACCCACCCTTCCGTCCTTGCAGCATATTGGAAACAGATGCCGCTGGATGCAAGGCCCGGCTAATTTAAGTGGACAGGCCAGATGGAGAAGAATGATTGCACACTACCCCCTGTTGGCTTTCATTTCGTAAGGTTTCAGAAACATGGCAGAGGTCTGCAGAGAGCCAGAATTGTTTTACTGTTAGACGTTTTAGCCTCTTGTAGCAGTGCGTTCAGCGTGGGTAGCAGTTTCTGAAATTAGACTGTCACACGTACAGGCTTTTATTGCCTTGAGAGCCATGAGAGACTACACTGTAAAAAAATACACCCATTATTCATTCACCCAATTCATTCACGTTGTGATAACACACATTGATTGATAACTCAATCGTTTTAGTGGATTAAACATAAAACAATTGAGTTGTCCCTGAAAAAAAAACTAAGAATTGTTTTGTTTGAACTCATTTTAGTAGTTTGAACAAGCAGCAAAAGTATTTTTTTTGAGTGCAGCATGCAGATTTTGCTGCAGAAAAAAAATAATAAAAATCAGTTTTTCAAATTGGAAATAGCTCTAACTAAGGGCATACTCACACTATGCTATCCGTACTATGCCCAGGCCCGTTTCCCGGATCATTTGAGAAGTGTGAGTGCACTGAATCGGGCTCAAGCACGGTTCACTTGGCCGGCCCTGGCCCGGTTGGAAGAGCGCGGTTCACTTGGGCTTTGTAGTGTGAGTGCAAAACGCGCCAAAGCTCGAAAATGAAAGCGAGATGTGACTTTAAGGCACTGTTTCATATGGATTTATTAATCATTCTTACTGTTCAGTGAACGCAAACTGCTGTAGCTTATTAAAGACCCAAACCCCTCACTGCACGACAGGTGCGAACCTTCAGCAAACCTAATTCTTGCAGCACGAGGGCTTTATGATTGTTTATGAGCGTTATAACTAGAGAAATCTCCACTGTGCTGAGCGAGAGCACTTACTGAACATCGATGACGTAAGCGTGCCCAGGCCCGATTGTAATGTGAGTGCGGGCCGTCGGGTGAGACGGGAGGGGGGACAAGTGTGCTTTGGCCCAGTTCGAGGCAACTGTACATAGTGTGAGTACACCCTAAATATAACCTATTGGCTCAAATTGTAAACCCAGGCTCATTCTGAAAACGTACCCCTATATACATTTCTGGAGAGTGCCAAATACATCCCAGGAGCTACATTTGTTTTTGCAGTTTTGTTTTCACAAATCAGCCAGTGTTCACAGTGTATGCTTTTTCACATCTCAAATTTGTCTTGCGAGTGCCATTCGCACCTGCTGTTTTCGCGTAAATCCACCAGAGGCCACTGTCGACTGACTGACTGACTGGCTGACTGATCGACTGACCCACCCACCCTGCTCTTTCCCTAAACCCAACCAATAGTGTTTTCAAAAACACCGATTGACCAGCGCCCACCCACTTCCCTAAAGCAAAGCGACAATGTTTTCAAAAACAATACAGAAAAAGAAAAGCCACGGAAATTTTTATCACGTTTTCAGATTTTACTAGATTTTCACCCTGTTATTTACTTGTTTAATTTATTTTTGACTTCTGTTTTTGTCTTACCTGCTTTTTGGAACTGTTCTTCACCAGACGGAACCCTGTCGTCTTGGTCAACTTCTCTCTGCATCTCAAGTCTGCCGACTTACGTGGCGAAGCACTGGACAAACTGGTAACAGTGGGAAAGCCGTCTATATGAAGGTAAGTGGTAAGCATGAAAAGGAATGCTCTGTATCGTTCGTTTTTAAAGACGAAATGCAGTCAAATATACCTCTGGGTACATTATTTTTGATCTCCAGAAATGTATAAAGGACTGCGTATTCAGAATGAGCCTATGCCTTTAACTTTTTTAATCTGGATTTTGAGAATTTATCCCAGCTTTGTTTTACTGCTGGACGTTTTAGCCCCATGTAGCAGTAGATTCAGCGTGGGCAACGGTTTATGAAATTGGACTGTCACTTGTAAAGGCTTTTTAATGCCTTGAGAGCTATGAGAGACTAGGATGCAGATTTTGCTGCAGAAAAAAAATCTGTTTTTCAATTGGAAACAGCTCTGACTAAATATAACATACTGGCTATTGTAGATGGTGTCAGTAGTTGCTTGTTATGCATTTTGGGATTTTTTTTATTGTAAACATACCCCTATATACATTTCTGGAGAGCGCCAAATATCTACCGGGAGGTACTTTTTTTTTTTTGCAGTTTTTGTTTTTGTGAATCCACCAGAGGCCGCTGTATATGCTTTTTGAGATCTCAAATTTCTCTTGCGAGTGCCATTCGCACCTGCTGAAATCCACCAGAGGCTGCTGTCGACTGACTGAACGATCGACTGACCCACCCTCCTCCTTCCATAAACCCAACAGATAGTGTTTTAAAAAGCAATCCAAAAAAGAAAAGCACTTGCCTAATTTTTACAATGTTTTCAGATTTTACTACATTCTCACCCTGTTATTTACTTGTTTATTGAATTTTTTTGGCTTCTGTTTTTGTCTTACCTGCTTCCTGAAACCGTTCTTCGCCGGACTCAAACCCTGTTGTCGTGGTCAACTCCACTCTGCATCTCAAGTTCGCTGACGTTCACTGCGAGCCGTCCATACGGAGGTACTGTAAGCATGAAAAGGGACAGCATCATACCGCCCTGTAGCGTTCGTGTTCAAGACAAAATGCAGCCAAACATACTTCGGGCTGCATAATTCGCGATCTCCTGAAATGTATATAGGGCTACGTTTTCAGAATAAGCCCATGTTGTCCTCATGAGCATAAACAGCCCTGAGTTAGAAGCAGCCTATTAGAGTTTTGAATCTGTACACAAAACAGAAAAGTTTGTAGCTCCGCCCTCTTTTGAAAGGAGCACAATGTAATTTGAATTTAAAGCGACAGTCACCAAAACGGCACAATCAGGATCAAAGCCTAAAAAGGCCAGTTTCAAAGAGGTGTAAAACATTATATGTGTGGTATTTGGAGCTGAAACTTTACATACACACACTAGCGATATCAGTGACTTATTTTACATTAGTTTGCTATTTACTATTTTATTATTGTAGTTATCTCACAATTTTGACTTGTTTTTGGTTTGGAAATTTTGAGTTTACTTCTCACAATTCATTTATGTTGAATGCTACGTTTACGACTTCACAGTTGTGAGTTTGAAAGTCACAATTGGAAGTTATAAATATGTTTATATCATGCAGTTCTGACTTTTTTTCCTGGAATTCTAAGTTGTTTTTGTCAAAATTTAAGATTACAACTTTTTTCTCAATTGTGAGCCAGTATTGTTTTACTGTTGAACGTTTTAGCCCCGTGTTGCAGTGCGTTCAGCGTTGCAAGCAGTTTCTGAAATTAGACTGTCGCACGTACAGGCTTTTATTGCCTTGAGAGCAGGGGTGTCCAAACTCGGTCCTGGAGGGCCGGTGTCCTGCATATTTTAGTTCCAACCCCAATTGAACACACCTGAAGCAGCTAATCAAGCTCTTTTTAGGCATACTAGAAACCTCCAGGAAGGTGTTTTGAAGGAAGTTGGAGCTAAACTATGCAGGAAACTGGCGCTCCAGGACTGAGCTTGGACACTCCTGGACTAGACCTTTCTTGGATGCTGCTTTTGTACCAAATCATTATTACCATGTTGACCATCACCTGTTTCAAATCACATCATTATTTAACCAGTCTAATTACTAGCCCTAAACTAAAATACTATGGCTGGAAGAGCATCGGCTGGGTAAAACATATGCTGGAATAGTTGATGGTTTATTCCACTGTGGCGACCCCTGATACATAAGGGACTTAACTGAAGGAAAATGAAAATCATAAGGTTACAAACAGTGATAAAACATTGTGATTCATTTATTTTAAGTGTATTTGCTCTATTGATATGCAAGAACAACCTCTTGTTTCTACCTTTGTTTATATTCTACAGATAAAAGAAGTTGTTTTTTTTCTTTTTGGGTTGAGCTATAGCTTTAAGTGTTCTGTAATCTAAATATTAACCTCGTCTAGCTGAAACTCAGTCCAGTACTCGAGCATGTATCATCATCATCATGGCTGTACTGTGTAATTTGTGCTTGTGTGTGTGTGAGAGAGATAGAGATGGTTAGCTGACTCGGTGAGGTCTGTGGAATAATTGCACGCTGTACGCACATGTCAACGTCACCACTGCAAACATTCGCTTGTTTCATCCAATCGTAACCTGAGCCGGCCTTTATTTTCACTACAGGCCAGTAATATTTACTTAGCCGAGCCTGATCCGTGCACACAAGTGATCTCAACTGTTTTCTAAGCCATGTTTGACTTGAATTAATTCTGTGGCTGTAAATAAGACATCTAGATAGAGGGTTCTTCGCTAATCGAGAGCAGAAGCACATTGTAAAACTGAAGCTGTACACAAATAATGAGTGTGGGAACGCAGAGATGGTCAACAATTGAACAAATTTTATAGATGGATGTAACCTCACCGGCCACTTTATTAGGTACACCCTACTAGTACCAGTTTGGACCCCCTTTCGCCTTCAGAACGACCTTAATCCTTCATGGCATAGATTCAACAAGGTACTGGAAATCACATGACTCAGAGATGTTGGTCCATATTGACATGGTAGCATTACGCCGTCGCTGCAGATTTGTCAGCTGCAGATCCATGATGCAAATCTCCTGTTCCACCACATCTCAAAGGTGCTCTATTGGATTGAGATCTGGTGACTCTGGAGGCCATTTGAGTACAGTGAACTAATTTTAAGCTTTTTTCTCACTGTTGCAAGTTTATATATTGTAAATGAAAGTTTTACATTTGTAATTGTGAGTTTACGTCTTGCTATTCCAACTTGTTTTCTTGCGATTCTGACTTTACCTATTGCAAATATTTCTTTTTTTTTTTCTTTTTTAAGTTTACACCTTTTTCACAATTGTGAGTTCATCGTAACTGGCAGTTATTGTTAGTTGACTTTATGCAGTTCAGACTTTTTGGGGGGAACTTTTTTTAGGTGTACACATTTTTACTCACAGTTTAGAGTTTATACTGTGTATCATCATTGGAAGTTATACATTTCAATTTAGACTTTGTTTCTTGGTATTCTGACTTTACATATTGCAATTTTTACTTTTTTGTTAATTGTTAAGTTTACGACGTTTTCACATTTGTAAGTTTATCGTAACTGGAAGTTATACATTCGTAATTGTGTGTTTACTTTATGCAACTCAGAATTTTTCCTTCTATTCGTATATCCTCATAGTTCTGACATTGCTTTTTTTTTAAATAGTAAGCATTACTCTAGTCACAATTGCCTTTTTTTGTCATTTACGCTATAGAAAAAATAGATTATAAATATAACATCAGAGTTTATAGCTTATAAAACTCTCAGTATAAGAACTCCAGTCCTAAAACCAACACATTCAGTGCACTTTTTGTCCAGTGCATGTACTCCAAGTTTCCAATGGCTCGTGCTTCATCCCGCTGCGTGAACTTATTTCAGCGTCAAAACTCAAGTTCATACGAATGGCCCTTGCCGAGGGGCCCTCCCGGCGTTCGTAATTATTAAAATAACATTTTCAAAGACTCGTCCGCCGGGTTTGCAGGAAGAGGGAGCGTCTTTAAAGGCGAGAAGAGAAAATTAAAAGGCTGATGCACAGATGGAGAGGCATCCATCACTTCACCCCCCTCAACTTTCAGGTTAAGAAGTTGTTTTGTTATCTCCCGCTCGCCCTTCGGGTGTGATTAAGCCTTGTTTTCCCTGTCCGCCTCGTGTACTTGCGCTTAAATGTCAAAACTATGGCAGGAATGCTGGAGAGGAGAGGTCAAATGAGGTCATACGGAGGATGTAAACAACAATGTTTTCTTTTCTTTTTTCTTAATGGACTGATCCACTTAAGGGAAAGAGCAGAGCTTGATCCCACAGGCCTCCGTGTGTGGATTCCAAGCTGGGATTTAGGTTTTAGATCGCAATCGGACCCGACCTGAGTTTTAACACGGGCTAGGGAAGGATCTAATCGTCTGCACAATAGACTCACTATTTGACATGCAGATTCCTGATCGAACTGAGTAATTGGTTAAGCTCAGAGAAAGGGTTTGATACCATCCGCTTCTTTATGATATGATGAAATATCCCTGCTGCCGTGCGTTCCTGTAGGAATTTGGACACAAGTGTTAACGTGCTGCTCAAATAGGAAACCAAAGATCATAAGCGTCGGACATGGTTTGAATTAGCATAAATGTAAGAGGACACTGCTCCCGCGGGAGTCTGCTTTAACTGCGCATATTTAGGGTCTTTAGGCTGAGCCTTGACATTTGATATTTTGGTCAAGTCCACATTCCGTGTCAGGTTTACTAAACCATAAAATAATGTCCATAGGGAGGCAGAAACTATTTGAGTGTTTAGCTGAAACTGTGGCTAAACTCTGGCAGAGCACCAGCGCTGTGGCTCCGCTTAGTGTTGAAGTGGAGAAATTCAGCTTTTTGTTTTACTGTAGTGCTTTTTAATGTGTATATTGTGTCAGTAGTGGACAAAAGTTTTTTTTTTTTTAAATAAAAACTTTTTAAAAACTATATTGTTGCTGTGTTTCCCAGAGATGGGTTGCAGCCGGAAGGGCATTCACTGTGTAAAAACGTGCTGGATAAGTTGGCGGTTCATTCCGCTGTGGCGAACCCAGATTAATAAAGGGACTAAGCCGGCAAAAAAATTAATAAATATATTTTTGCTGTGGTCACTAACTCATAGGGCCAGACAGAATCTGCTGACATTTTAGCTATTTCTGTTGAGAATTTTGTTAAAAATCTATGAATTTATGCGGAATGATTTTGGAAGTATCATAACCAAAAACCTAATATATGAAATAAAAAAATACCTTTTTAACTTTTATTCAATGCTTACAATGCAAATCCAATTAGATCCACTTAATTGGTAAACAAAGCAAGTCTTTTATATAATATCTCTACTAAAAGACTTTACAAACTGTACTGTCAATAAATCACAAACATTTTTCCTATTTGTCAATAATATTACTGAAATTGATTTAAAAACTGCATAAAAATAAATTTACACGGCTCAGATCAGTCCCACCTATGTATGACCAATGGATAAAAAAAGAGAAATTTAAGAAATGGAAAGAATAACTTATTGCCTTAGACTCTAGATTAATATATTTAAAGCAAGATGGATCCCAAATCTAACAATTATACATGATTAACTACATTACATACAAGATAAGTATATGAGACATCTCCCAATTGCCCCCAACGACCCCCTTTTTATTTTATTAATTAATCTTAATACATTTTATATATAAAATAAAATAAAACTGAAAATGTCCCTTTTTTCCTTTCCCCCTAATTTTTCCCTGTATCCCTGTATCTGCATCCTTACTGACTATTTCTGATGTATCTCTGATTTGTGTTGTGTTCTAATAAAAAACAGTTAAATAAAATAAATAAATACATTTACACAAGTAAAAAGTAGGACTGAAATCTGCTGAATTCTGCGTGCACAGATTTCGTGTGGGCTTTCTTATAAGTGTGGTCTATCAATATTGGGTAACACACAAAATGGTTGTTGTTGGTAACAAATGCAACTTCAAAATAATTTCACTTTAAACATAAATTGCACATTGTTATTTTGATCCGCTGTGGCGACCCCGGATTAATAAAGGGACTAAGCCGACAAGAAAATGAATGAATGAATGAAATACGTGAACATACCATTACAGGATAATAGCAGGACTAAACTGTAAAACACGGAAGAATCCTGGAAAAAACTGGAGGGCTGACAGGAATTACATTATTTGCTAAATTTACTGGCTTAATTTAGTTTATTTTCAGTATATCTGACTATGACCTTGTTAATGTTTACTGTAAACATATTTTGTCCTTTATCTTTGCAAAAAAAAATAAATTAATTAAACTGCATTTTCATCTTAAATTTCACTTCCATCAAAAGTTTCAAAAGCAATCCAACAATGCTAAATATTTAAATGTTCTACAATTTTTTTTATATTTTTTATTATTATTGGCAGTATGCATTCATTTTACAAAACATCTAAATCAAAACGCTGCACATTTTAATGTGGAAATGAAAAAATTTAAATAAGGTGAAAATAAGGTATGGCTGACAGCAGTGGGACATAAATAACAGTCTTACTTTCATCCTCACAATATGTTACTCCTTTTAAAAGTAAATCTAATATGTTGTATAGTCTCCTTGTTTTTTTCTGTGATTTGCAGTTTTCCCAACAGATTCTCAGTGGCTGTACTTATTTTTAACCTTAATCTTACTTTGTTGTTGTTGTTAGAATAATTACAAATTGTGCCATTGGAACCGACAAATCTAAAGTAAAACCAATAACAATAAAATGTACAAATATCTCACTCTATAGTACCCCATACTCTGTTAAAAGTGATTAGTTAACTGCGTTTAAAAAGGTAAGCAAAATTCCATAATTGTAAAAACTGAAGTTAACTTAACAGTTTCAAGTCACAATGGGTTTACTTACATTATTTTTAAGTAGTCAACTTATTTTTTAGAAGGCAACTTGTTGCTTTTAAGGCAATTGGTTTACTCGCTTTAAGTAACTAATCACTTTTTACAGTGTAGAAAGTATTAATTAATTTAAAAAAAAAAAAAAAGGTAATGGATGTTTTTCTGAGAAATCTGTCCCCATGTGCTCATTTATGCTGGGCACTAACTGTACATTATACGGTAATGCATGATTACTTTATTCACATATGTGCTTTTTCGAAGAATGATATGTGAATAAAATTTACTACTACAATAACATAGCAAGTGCTTTTAGTTGAGGGTCCAACTTTTCTCGAAATCCTAAATTGTTTCATTACCTTCAGCATGTCAAGTCTGACCTCTGCTGGACAGATGGAAAAAATGCAACATCACAGCATCCAATTAAAAAAATAAAAATCAAATCGTAAATTTAATGTTGTGCTGAGATTCATATTTATCTATTTAATATTGAATTAGTTTATATATATATATATATATATATATATATATATATATATATATATATATATATATATATATATATATATATATATATATATATATATATATATTATAAATAATAAAGCTGTTTTGTGTCAGTTAACAAATTCTTAACCCAACTGGTTAAGTTATTGATAGCTTAATAAAGGTTAAAATGACCCAATAAGGCACCAAATATTTAACTCAACTGGTTGAATTATTAATAAATAACCTAATAAAGGTTCAAAATAACCCAACAAATCACCAATGTTTAAATCAACCATTGGCTCAAATAAATAGCTCAACACTTTTTAGAGTTACTTTGTTCTGTTTCTTCATTGTTTGTGATTCTTGTTTTCTTGTCAAATGTAATGGAAATAAAGCATTTTCAAAATTTTTGTAAACTGTTACTTATTTTCACAACCATAATTAATAGTGGTACTAGTAATAGTAGCAATACCAAAATTGATAAATTAACATTTAATCAAAATAACCCAATGCATTGGGTTAAAATTACCAATAGTGAAAAAGGTGCTATAATTACCTATAGTTGACCTATTTATTAGGGTATTTTAAACCCAACTATTTTACCTGTTTTGGGGCTGGAACTGGTGCAAAAATAATGTTAATAAAATCTCACCGTCACAACTCACAAGTTAGTCATTCGTTATGTGGTAATTATAGCTTGAGCAACAATTACAACCTTACTAGCTAGTGTTCACAGGTATTTGGGTTGGGGTTTAGTCACTTCCGTTACGTGTCCTTCCTGAACGCGCCAGGATCTGTGGCTACTATGGAGAAGACCGTGATCTTAATCTTTACAATCCAACATTAATATTCATAAAACAAACCTTGGCTTTTGAATTCGAGCGTAGCAGCGTCATATAGACGTAATTTACATACAGGAGTTAACCCTTCGCTATTGGGCAGTTTGCGAGAAGCGTCTACCTATGTTAATTAATATTCATGAACACAACCCTTCGTCGTAGTAGGATTCTGGGCGGGGTTTGCATTCCAGCCCGCACACCTGGACAGGAGATCTGTTTCACTTTCCAAAGGGAAAATCCTCGGGAACTCACTTAGGTAAGTGGAATAAATTATCTTCTTTTAAGATATCTTCTTAAATCAATTTAGATTATTACATTTGTAATAAACGTTTGCTTCGTTTTCCATCCGTTTGTTAGTTTTATTCGACATTGTACACTGAAGCGGGTTGTAAAGATGTTTAGAGTTCGATATGAGATACTTACCAAATAAATGCTTCATATATCATGTTATTGATATATTATATATGAATATATGTTATATTCTTGCGAAAAATAACCCTGGTTTTATTATAGTAGGCTATTAGTGTAACCATGGGTTTGGCGTATTGATAAACATTTGTGTAACCTCAGTTTACTTCAAATGCCATGGTTAATGCTTAGTTAAACATTTTTACACGTATTTTTAAAGGTTACATGGTTTAACTACAAAAAAAAATAGTTTTGTTTAATTTATTGTAGTAAAACCATGGATAATCGTCGTAGGGTTACACATTTGTGCATTTTCTGAGGTAAAACCTGAGGTACTTTTACATGTTTGTTATTGTTACAGTTTTGTATAATGTCCATTAGTGTAGCAGATATGTCAAGGAAAGGATTTTCTTTATATATATTAACATTTACAGCACTTTGGTTACAGGAAACAACCATTTTGTGAAATATAGGTTATTCAGGTACACTGTTAAAATTATTTAAAGTAATTTTTTAAGTTAAGTGGTTGTAAACTATTTATTTGGGCTTAATTGAATCAAACTAATTAAGTTGAACACTACTAAACTTAATTTGTTTGAATTCAACACGAATTGTTTGCAACAGTTTTGCAGACAATATTGTTTTCAGTGTACTAGCTATAGCTCTTTGGAGATTAAAAGATTAACATTAAAAGTTAAGAGTTACAGATCTGTAGATTAGCACTTTGACTGTTGGTAACAAAGCAAAATGAAGCACTTTTAATTATAGTGCATACACAGATGATTTTATTTTAGTCTTCATGCAATGGTTGCATATTTGCAATCTTGATATGCCCTACTTGTTTATATCTGAAGTCATGTATCTGGCTTTTACACTATAGGAAGGTGTAAATACTTTTTTCTATGCCCTGCAGTCATGTTAACCTACTCGCTTACTAGGTATACCCCAGGGCTACATAAATAGTTTGTCTTGTTAGTTCAGAGCTTGTGTTTTATCTGTAATCTAGTCAAACATCTCACCCTCCCCCATGCACTCCTATTGAACGTGGAAAGACCTGATTTTTAAGTACTATTGAGAACTTAAATGCTGCTTATATAAACATTTTTGCCTTCCTATTTCATGAAGTCACTTACACTGTGTAGTTTACACAGCAATACTTGACTGATTGTGTTTGTGTGTGTGTAGGACCTGGGTTTTGTTGTTTACTGATGCCGATGATGAGGCTGTGTGATTTGTTCTGTTGTTTCTGCCTCTGTTCTTGTCTCGGCTTGTCAGGAATTTTAAGCTCAAGCCTCTGTTGTCCTGTAATCACATCACTCCTCCACCCTGTTCCTCTATTTCTCTGTCTGTGTTTTAGGAGATGGTGTCATTAGAGGCATTAAAGTAATAGCTCACCCCAAAAATACACTTCTGTCATTAAGTGTGTGTATAGTGATAAGGGTCTGCTAAGTACTGGAAAAGATAAACAAATAAATAAATCAAAATCAAAAAAATTGTGTCAGTGCTCGTATGAATATCGTATGATGTATGGACAAGGTTATTTTATTTATGTGATCTATTAAAACAATTGTGGAAAGGATTTACTATTAGTAATGTAAATAATAATCAGTTTTTGTCTGTTTATAATCAGGTTTTGTATGCAAAAGCACCACACAATCATTCCAGGATTAATATAGTTTTCTAGAACCATTGTTATAGCAACTTTGTATGACAAAAAGTTTTTAAAAATCTCATTTTCATTTTTATTTAGTTTAATACTTGAATAACAAAAGCAAAAAATCTATTAAAAAACAGTAAATATGTACTTAATATTAACATTTTTATAATAATGAATTCACAATAACAAAAGAAAAATTGCTAAACATTCGACAAATTAAATTGCAAATAGAAATACTCAAATATATATTTTAAGTGTGCTGTGTTTTCTGTTGTTGTTGTTTTTTTATATATAAAATGAAGGTTAACTAAAAAAATGTATTTCAGATTCTAAGGAAATTTCTTGTTTCCTACAGCTTAACTTTATGTACTGAAATAAAATAACTAAAACAAAAAGTACAGAATATTATTATAGACAAACAAGTCAAAAACTAAATAAAACATCTACAACTTACAATTGAAATATAAGTAACAATAATGTGCCAGGGGTGGCGCTGTGGGTAACGATGTCGCCTCACAGCAAGAATGTTGCTGGTTCGAGTTCTGGCTGGGTCAGTTGGCATTCCTGTGTGGAGTTTGCATGTTCTCCCCGTGTTGGCGTCCAGCTGGAAGGGCATCCACTGCATAAAACATTTGCTGGATAAGTTGATAGTACATTCCACTGTGGCGACCCCTGATTAATAAAGGGACTAAGCCGAAAAGAAACTGATTGAATGAATAATGTGCCAGTATTTTTTAAATAACTCATTTACACCACTTGCCCCATACATTTTTTTTTTCAGTTTATTTATGGTTGTGAATTGCATTATGGGTTGTTGATCTCTGTTCTGTCGGCTTTTGATGTTGTAAACTCAACTCTACGGTCTAACAAAGTGACATTTTAGTAGGGGTGTCACGATTTCGATTTTTAATCAAAATCGATCAAAATTTATGCTCAATTTCGATTATCGAATCAAAAAATTGAACCGTCGATGCTGCCACGCCCCCATGTCACGTCAGCTTGGCTTGCCAAGCGGGAAAATAACAGGCTTGTTGAAGTGCTTGTTAAACTGCAGAAGCAGGAGACCCGTCGACAGAACTTAAACCCTCTCCTCTTTCAGTGAAGTCGCCGGTGTGTAAGCATTTTGGATTTCCAGTGAGTTATGTTGACAAAAAAAAAACACAGTTTTGCAAGCTCTGCTATGTACGTATTATGTACATTTCGTCTGATAGACAACACCAGCATCGCGATCCTCTGCCCGCCCCCGTTGCAAATCCGCTCGCGAAAAGTACACACTCAGACCCTGTTTACACTGTCTTTGTTTTTAAATGGCATTTTAGAACGACAACGATTTGACATCCACAGTGGCGTGTAGCATTTCTGAGCAGCTCTCCTTCCTCTCTACCTCTGTAAATGCACATCACGTGACCACACAGACACAGACGCACACACAGCCATGCGCTCGAGACAGCAGGTCCAGGCAGTCAGAGGACTGCTTCAATCTTTTACTCACTTGTACTTAGTCATTTTAGCGAACACCTCAGATACTGTTGGCTGGTTCCTGTTGGTTGTGCCTCTTTTTTTACCGACGCCATTATAACGACACAGATCACTGCCTATTCACGAGTCCCGCAGAAAAAGTGATTGACAGGTGGTAATTATGTGTGTATCTTGCCTTTATTCATTTACTGTATGATTTGTTTATGGGTAAAACAAAGACCATGCAGGTCAGGTAGTTTAAACGGTAGGCTACAAATAATTAATTGGTCATTAATTAATTAATTATTCATAATCGAAAATCGAATCGTGCCTTTAGAATCGAAAATGTAATCGAATTGAGGATTTGGAGGATCGTGACACCCTTACATTTTAGTAGTTTGAAATAATACAATGTTATATAGAGAAATAAGTCTGCAAAATAAGGTTATTGTACTGTAATCCACAACACCAAACCAGATAATATATCACTCTAAACTATTAAAAATGTCCATAAGTCACTGTTTCAAACTTTTTGAGGTTAAAAGTTGTTGAAAGAAAGACTAAGGTCCCATAATGCAATTCAAAAGCATAAAAAATAAAAACATGAATCACAAAATATGGAAAACTGCTAAATAACAAATATTTTTACAGTGCAGATTAATTTTTTATGATAGCTAAACTCTCTGGTTAGTTGTTTTGGAAAATATAAACAATCAATATACTTTTAACATACATTCTCTATGAATTTATGTTTCAAGTTTTTACTGCAAATGTCACATTCATAACGCTGGAATTGCTCACTTCAGCTCTTCTTCAGAGGAAATATAGATATGAAAGCATGTGAGTAACCTGTGAGCAGTTGTGTTTCAGGCAGAATCATGGCCTCGGCCGGTGAACATGGACACACCTGGGAACTCAGCATTCAGGTGGACCAGCGGGAGGGAGACGAGGGCATGAGGTTTAAACTGCGGGTCAAAGGGGATCTGCACGTTGGCGGACTCATGCTCAAACTGGTGGAGAAGATCAGTGAGTTTATTTTTTTTTTTAGTTTAGTTTATTTGTTTACAGGGTCAATGCACATTAATAAACATTACTGTAAAATGTGCCAGAATTAGCCAAGAATGGCTATTTTTCATCCGTAGACCCTTTACAGAATGTTAAAAAGTCACACCTAAAATAAAAGCACAACATTAAACATTAAATACACTTTCATAAAAAATACAGTTAAAAAAGTAAAGAAAAGAAAAAAAGAAAAGAAAAAAAGAACAGACTGATGGCAGCAGAGGACAAAAAGCCAAAGACAACAGTACAAATGTGTCAAGAATA
Source organism: Danio rerio (assembly GCF_052040795.2). Classification (NCBI taxonomy): domain Eukaryota; kingdom Metazoa; phylum Chordata; class Actinopteri; order Cypriniformes; family Danionidae; genus Danio; species Danio rerio. Next base: position 50,017,555 of record NC_141040.1, on the reverse strand, counting down.
CATTACTAATGCTGACAATGCTGATTTGTCAATAACCAATTTCTAACATGAGACTGAAAAGAACGAAAAGTGCATGATCTTCTAATTGTTGGTGGGATGGAGTTCCATTCCCTAGCAGCTTTCACTGAAAATACAGATTGACTGAATTTACTTTTTTTGAGAGGAATAATGCAGTCTCCTCTGTCACCTCCTCTAGTAGTTCGGTGAGCAGTCGTTCTAATATTTACAAACTGATTTAATGGTGAAGTCGAGTTATGTAAAGTCTTAAACATTAAACAGATATGTACATATGTAATTAAATTTTCCCAACTAAGCAGGTTGTATTTCTTTAATATGAAACAATGGTGATATTGAACTGATTTCTTATCAAGGGTTTTTATGGATTGTTTGTATAAAGATTCAAGTGGCTTCAGAGTAGTGATGCTGGCTTGGGACCAAGTGGTTTAACAATAAGTGATGTGAGAAATGATCATGGAGTGATAATAGATTAGGGCAGCCTCACATGACATCTGATCACGAATAAATCTAAAATTTGCTAAACTGAATCTGACCCGGTTACAAACCTTTTTAACCTGAGACTGAAATGATAGTTTTGAATCTATTAAAACTCCAAGGTACTTGTACTCAGATACAACTTGTAATCTTTCCCCTGATACAAATACATCTGGTACTACAGTTACCCTACCATAGAAAAAAACATACACACGGTTTTAGAGATGTTCAACTGTAAACAGCATTGAATAGTAGTATAAGGACTGCATGATGTATCAAAAAAAACAAAAAAAAAACAAGTGTGTTTGTCACTATACTTAAAAAGTAGAATAATATAATAAGAAAAGATTAGTTTGCAAGAAGGTCGCTGGTTTGAGTCCCAGGCTGGGTCAGCTGGCATTTCTGCTCCTGTTCACGTGGGTTTCCCCTCAGTTCAAAGACATGCTGTAAAGGTGAATTGGATGAGCTAAATTGGCCGTAGTGTATAGGTGCATCCCAAATCGCATACTTATGCACTATTCTACGCTATTTTATTGTATAAATAGTGTAAGTGGTGCGTTCACACTTAAAACTCTCTCTGAATACCCGGATGATGTACTCATTCAACCAGTAAAATGAAATGTGTAATGATGGACACTTCACACATTCAATGGCTCATGGTCTGCTCATGTAGCCGAAGGAGCCAAGCTTTCGGGCAGTGATGTTGGATTACTTTATTTACTTTCGATTGTAAAAGCGGTATTCTCCCTTGACAGTGATTATAGCGCCTCCCGATGGTGAATGCGGTTATACTCATAGCAGGTACTATTTGGTAGTTTGATCATTTACTTTACTAATTTGGTGAATGTCAAACGTCATCAGGGACAACATTAGTGCTCCATTTGGGATGACACTACATTCATATGCTATGCTGTTGTGTGTGTAAGTGCATCGTGTATAGTGAGCCATTTGGGACGCAGCTTATGTGTGTGCATGTGAGAGTATATGGGTGTTTTCCAGTACTGAGTTGCAGCTGGAAGGGCATCCACTGTGTTAAACATATGCTGGATCAGTTGGCGGTTCATTCTGCTGTGGTGACCCTTGATGAATAAAGGGATTAAACCAAAGGAGAATGAATGAAGGTTAGTTTGCAACATGTGGTAGCATAATCAGCTGTTTTTAATGTTTGAAAATCAATGGAAGGTAATGAGACAAAACGATTCCAATGGCTGTCAGCACATACGGGAAAAACAAGGCCAATAGACAAATAAATAATTATTTTCGTGCCAAATAATTAAACCACCAAATAATTAACCACAAAACAACTAAACTATTATTTTTAATCATGTTTGCAACATCAATCTATATCCATATGGACAACTTTTATGTTGTGGTCAGTTTGCCTGGTAGCGCACTCTCTAGTGTTGTACTTGTGATGCAGATCGCTCAAGTTCAAGTTAGGTAAAGCACGCATTTACAAAAGCAATAAAGGCAATGTAAAATCAAGGTAAATCTATGGCTTCAATTGACTTGTTCTTGTCTTTTCTTTTGAAAGCACTCTTATCAAAATGGATCCTATGTAACATATTTCAGATTAGCATAAATTTAGACAGCGCCCTCTAGTGGATTTGTCATATGAAATGTGCAATGAAATGTACACGCAGACAACATATTAAAGTTTCACAAAAATGTAGGCCAAGGCATGTATTTCCAATCATTGTGGGTTGATAGTCCCTACTTGTACCACAACACATCAGAATTGTGCCTAAAAAACTATTATTACACTCCTAGTAATTAATTCATTTATTAATTTTCCTTCGATTTAGTCCCTTAATTATCAGGGATCGCCACAGCGGAATGAACCGCCAACTATTTCGGCATATGTTTTACGCAGCAGATGCCCTTTAGGCCACACCCAGTACTGGGAAACACTCATACACTACAATTTAGTAAGTTAACGAATGTCTTTGGACTCTGGGGGAAAGTGGAGCACCCGGAGGAAACCCACATGAACACGGGGAGAATATGCAAACTCCACACAGAAATGCCAACTGGCCCAGCCGAGCCTCGAACTGGTGACCTTCTTGCTTTGAGGCAACAATGCTAACCACTGCTCCGCCGTGCCACACACTCCTAGTAATTATTATATAATTAAGTATATTAATCGTAATTGTCTGCTTTTATGTTTCAAATAACGTTGGTAAAGATGTCAAAATATTGCTTTATTTATGTCATTAGCATTTAAACATAACCATATGTTACGTATTTATTAAACATTTGTTTTTAACATATCTATGTTAAAAGCCCTACTTCTTAACTTTAATTCTAGAGCGTCAAACGCTGGTTGACATGCGCAGGTATGTCCATGTTTGCCTTGCATATCTTTGTATAACCGCGTGCTCTGAGCTATTGTTCTTTGACTGAGGTGCTGTTTACTGTTGCAGAGTCTGAAGTTCACTGTGTCAACCTGAGAGGCGATAGCAAAACAGATTCATCACACCACCCACTGACTATATTATGCTTTGCCTTCATCTACTTATATTGGTCATTTATGAACACTTATATTTAGGATTACTTATGAACATTATTTATCAACATAATCTTTTTAAAATGTCACCAAAATTGCATTTACTTAAATAAAAATAGAGTAAAATGATACAATTGTCAAATAATAATAGTAATATTATTTCGTATTGAATGTAGTTTATAATTAAATCTATTCCTGTGATTTAAAGCTGATTTTTCAGAGTTATTTCTTCAGTCTTTAGTATCAAACAATCCTTCAAAAATCATTATAATTGCAGATTTTTTTAATAATTATTATTGATAATCAATTAATCAGTCATTAAGAATGACTCTTATAATTACATTTATATATACTTTTCATTTAGCGGACTCTTTCAACCAAAGTGAATTTCAAGAGTTCACACTTAGCTGATATCAATAAAGCATAATTGACATGCTGTCCCGGGAGAGAGCCCTGAGCTCGTAATATCCAATACGAAGATAACTGGAGTGAAAAACTCTGACTTATTTATAATGCTTCCGTGATCATCTTATAGGGCAGATTACGGAGCTAATGAGGTGCCAGCCGTGTTGATCATAAGCACGTGATCCTCTTGAAACTAGTTTATAAATTAACCACACTAAATGAGGACTTACAGTAGGGAAAATAAGCATTGAACACGTCACTATTTTTCTCAAAAAACATATTTCTAAAAGTGCTGTTGACTTAAGAAATGTTCCCCGGATGTTGGTAACAACCAAAGAAATCCATATATGACAAACGATTGTTTATTAAATTACCGCAACACAATTTATTCCCAAACACTTGAGCTGGTTTCAGGTCTTAGTTCTTTCCTTTTCTTTTTCAGTTGTTCTACTTTTAAAAATCAATTTATTTAACTTGTTTGTTAATTAAAAACAGTTTTGTTGTTAAGCCTATTATTTATTATTGGCTATGAGAGGTGGCTGTGCCCTTACGTGCAGCGCTCGCTTCAACTGCAGCTGAGAGAGAGTGGGAGAAAGAGAGAGTGCAAGAGAGACGAAAGTGTCGGTCCACTGATGTTGATGTGAACAGCTGAAGTTGTCAAATTATTTGTAGTTCATTCGTTAATAATAATGATGATGATTAAAAATAAAAATACTATTCATTTTATTCAATAATTCAATTAAAACATGTAATAGGCAGGGCCAGATGAAATCTGTGGATGTTTTTTGCTATTTCTGTGGAGAATTTTGATAAAAAATCTGTGGATTTCTGCAGAATTATTTTGGGAGTATCATAACTATATGTGAAATAAAAAAATAAAATATTTTTACCTTTTATTTAATGTTTAAAATGCAAATCCAATCAGATCCACTTTATTTGGTAAACAAAGCAAGTTTCTAATATAATACATCTACTAAAAGACAGAAAATATTACTGTACAATCTGCATTGTACATAAATCAGATGAACATTTTTATATTAATATTTTAATATATTAATATATTAATATTTATAATAATATTACTGTAATTAATTTAAAAACGGAATAAATATAGATTTAAATGCATTAACTTAAGAATAAAATAGAATTAATGATGGGCTAAAAATCGTTGGAAATCTGCGGAAAATTTGCAGAATTCTGCGTGCTGAGATTCCGTGTGGGCCTAGTAGGTCTAAATAAATGTGAAACAAGCTAAATATCGTCTTTAAAATCGTCATAAGTCTCAGCTCTTGGCAATAGCTTTCCCTATCGTCAATACATGATACTATCGTCTATCGGCACAACTCTAATATGAAGCAGTCAACACAGTTTTCAACACTAATAATATTATTAATAATAATAATAATAATAATATGTTTCTTGAGCAGCATATTTTAAACAACTTTCAATGACAATTATTTTTTTTTTTATTATATTTTACAATTTTACAGTTTTTTTTATTTTTTCTTCTTGTGTTTTTGGTTGTAAATGCAGCTTTGGTGAGCAAAAATGCTTCTTTTTGGGAAAAAAAAGCTTTTTGTAGTCAGTTTAATGGGTATATCTTTGGCACGTTGGCACAGTGTATAGCGCTGTAACCTCACAGAGGCGTGCTCCGGTTTCCTCCACAAGACATGCGGTACAGGTAAATTGGGTAAGCTTAATTGTCCTGAGTGTATGGGTGTTTCCGAGAGATGGGTTGCAGCTAGAAGGGCATCCGCTGTGTAAAACCTATGCTGGATAAGTTGGCGGTTCATTCCGCTGTGGCCACCCCAGATTAATGAAGGGACTAAGCCAAAAAGAAAATGAATGAATTAATATTTGAGCACAGACACAATGTCTTAATCAGGATATTATGAGGCAAATCAGACGATTATCATTGTTGCACATGAAGAAACTGTGAGCAACAGAAGAGTCATTAAGGTTTATTTGAGTTTGTGATGTTATTAAACATTGCTTCATATTCAAGTTAATCAGCGGCGGCTGGTTTGAACTGATTTAGTGTGGTGTAACGTCTGTTGTTGTTTAACTTCACTTTAAACCAATTCACATTCCTGTTCCTGTTTATAATCAGTTATTAGAAATGATTTATTAAAACTATTATGGTTAGAAATGTGTTAAAAAATGGGGAGGGGGGTATACAGGGGGGCAAATAATTCAGGCGGGCTACAACTGTTTAGAATTTATAGAAACTTCTAACTATTTATTGTTACCTCGCTTATTGGTTAAATCTTTCCATGTGTGTGTTTCAGAGGCTCCTCAGGACTGGTCAGATCATGCCATCTGGTGGGAGCAGAAGAGCTGCTGGCTGCTGAAGACTCACTGGACTCTGGATAAATACGGGATCCAGGCGAACGCTGACCTGCGCTACACTCCTCAGCACAAGTCCCTTTGCATTCAGCTGCCCAACATGAAGAACATCAAACTGCCGGTCACTTTCTCCGGCGTTGTCTTCAGAGCTGTGGCCGAGATCTGTAAAACACTCAGTAAGAGCTAAATTCTGTTTTATGAAGAGAAGATTTCTAAAGATAACAGTTTTCTTAACTAATTTCCAATAACTGATTTCTTTTATTTTTGCCATGATGACAGTACTAGATATTTTAGATACAAGTATTCAGCCTAAAGTGACATTTTTAAGGCTTAACTAGGTTAATTAGGCAAGTTATTGTATAACGATGGTTTGTTTTGTAGCATATTGAAAAAAATCTATTCCTTTAGGGTGCTTATAATATTGAACTTAAAATGGTTTTTAAAAAAATTCAAGACTGCTTTTGTTGTAGCCGAAATAAAACAAATAAGACTTTCTCCAGAAGGAAAAATATTATCGGAAATACTGTGAAAAATTCCTTGCTCTGTTGAACATCATTTGGGAAATATTTGAAAATTAATAAATAATTCAAAGGAGGGCAAATAATTCTGACTTCAACTGTATGTAATTGTTTAGGTACTTATGAAATAAAATGTAAAACATTTATAAATGAAGTATCAAGATATTTATTAACAATAAACGAAATAATAATACAGTGTTTATTGCACGTTGTTGCATATAAACAATAAATCGTTTTAGATTATTCATGATTATTATTATCATTAATTCATCTAAAAATTTAAATCTATTTCTGTGTTTTTTCATTTTCATCATTTAAAATTATGATTTTACCTGTAATATGTAATAATAATAGCAGTTGATATATTTTTTAATAATTATTACTAATATTATAATCATTAAGTCCCAAATGTAATATTCAAATATTTGATGACCTTATTGCATATTTTATTCATGTTATATCTAGTTTTTTAGGATATCCTCCTGAGACCAAAGAAAATGTATTTCTTTTTTTTATCTCTGATTTCCTACATCATTTGCGTTAAAAAAAATTCTACAATTTAGAGTTTTTACATTTTGTTTTTTATTTTTAATTTTACAGCATGTCCACTGTAGTAGACCACAGGACCATTTTAGTTCGATACGGCCGCCAAACTCAGAGAAGAGAGCCGAACTCAAAAAATAAATAAATAAATGTTAATCCAAAACAAATTTAGCATAAAATCGATTTAAAACTGACTATCATTCTCTAACTGTCTCTAATTCTCTAATTATTTGATTGTCAGACTCTAAATCAGAGTCTCCCTCAACTTTCTTATAAAGAATCCTCTCTGCTTCAGTTCTGCCTCCTACAACATGCAGTCATTAATTACATTAAGATGGTCCTGGTGTCCACAATAGTGGACATTTAAAAAAGGATGATATTTTGAAACACAAACTAGTTATAAGCTTTGAAAGTTAAATGTATTGTTCCTGACTCTTAAATATATATTTGTTTATGTAATAATAATAATAGTAAAAAAAAACATTTAAAAAGCTCAATTTTACATGCCTCTCTCTTTCCCATAAAATGTCCTTGTTTGTATGCCAGTCATTTTGGATGAAGTGTAAGAAGTGGTTCCTAGCATGCCAGCCAATCAAATGACATATCACTAGAAAGCCCAGAATGTCCTCTGAACAGTACAACAGAACTTGACAGAGTAGCTCAAAAAGTTCAAAGAAAACTCATGAAAACACAATGTCCACTACAGAGGACACAAGTCAATGGGCGGGGTCTCAGGAGGATGGTTTAAATAAATCATGTTTCATATAATCAATGCTCAGAATGTAGATTATATTTTTAAATATGTATTAAATAAAAGTATTTATGAATAAAGTATCAAAAATGCCTTTTCAAAATTTTTATAAATACAGTATTTATTGCATATTGTTTATTCAATTTTTTGTTTTTTAACAAATAATATTATTAAATTATTACTATTAATAGTATTATAATTATTTATAATAATAATAATAATTATTATTATTGTTATTATTTTTATCATTATTTTATATAAAATGTGATTTATTTTTATTGTTTTTATTATAAATTGTGATTTTTACATGTAATCTGTAATTTATACCTGTTTAATTATTATTAGCGATATAAACATTAAATCCCAGAGGTAAAAAAAATAAATAATAATAATAATTGTGATCAAATTACATATTTTACAAGATTTATGATTATTTATAATATTTATATAAAATTTATTTTCTTTTATAATTTATTTAAATGCTCTTAGTATTATTGTTGTTGTTGTTGTTGTTTGTTTCATGTAAACATTGTTTAGCATGTGGAATATATTGCACAATTTTATTGAAAATTGGATTATTTTATTTATTTATTCATTTATTTATTTGATTATTTTATAAATTTGATTAATTTACATTTTTAGTTAGACTTTCTCCACATAAGTTAACCTGTTGTTGTTTGTTAACTCTGTTTACAGACATTAGAAGAACCGAAGAACTTTCTCTCCTGAAACCAACAGATGAACCCAAGAAGAAAAAGAAAAAAGACAAAGGCACAGATTTAGCCACTGATGAGATATTAACCATGGACATAACTGGAGGTGTTTATCATTACAGAAACAGGAAGCTAACATATAGCATAAAAAAACATCATAAAAATTAGCATACCAGGTGGCTCTGTGGTTAGCACAGTTGCCTCACAGCAAGAAAGTCACTGGTTCTAGTCTCAGCTGGGCCAGTTGGCGTTCTGTGAGGAGTTTGCATGTTTGTGTTGGTTTCCTCTGGGTTCTCCAGTTTCCCCCACAGTCCAAAGACATGCGCTATAAGTCAACTGGATGAACTAAATTGGCTGTAGTGTGTAAGTGTGTGTGAATGCGAGGGTGTATGGGTATTTCCCAGTGCTGGGTTGTGACTGGAAGGACATCCACTGCGTAAAACATATGCTGGAATAGTTAGCGGTTCATTCCACTGTGACGACCTCTGATATATAAGGGACAAAGCCAAAGGAAAATGAATGAATGAAAAATAACATACCAATAAACAAAACAATACAAATATATACATTCATTTAAACATTAGCCGCATTTCCACTATCAGGCCAGTGCGAGCCAGGGCTTATATCGGGCCAGGCCGGGCCAATCGCCCGGGAGGTTGAGCAGTGAGGCCGAAATCATGTCGCGTTTCTACTGTGGGGCTAGTAGCTCGCAGCGCGTCACGTAAACCCCGCCCCCAGAACATCCCCCGAATCGAACGTCACTCAAACCGCCCACTTCAGCGAGAATCATGCAGATAAAGCACATCATCACGAAACTATTAAAATTAGGACAACCAAAACAAACAAATGACACGTTACTGTACAGCAGTACAACGCATGTCTATACGCACATGCCTGTGTGTTTTCATTCATCATATTCATTTACTCGCCGACCGACTGGCATCGAAATCCAGTGGTCTTGCCACCAACGGAGGGACCCGGAGCGCAGGGAGCGCACACATCCATAATATAACACCACATATATAAAATTCTCCGTTAATAACTCGATATAAAATGTTTTTTATAACATCCTCTAGACAGAATCTGTCCAACATTCATCCCAAATGCTCCGGAGAGAACTGAAACATGATTTTTTCCCCCTATAGGCTTTATGACACTAGGTGATTCCCTTTATTTAAAGATGTTGCTTATTATATCTAAAGTAAAGGAAAGTGTTCAGTGTTTCAGCAAATAAGAGCAGCACGTAATAAAATATAGCCTATATTTCGTTGCGCTCAGCAGCTATGCACTAATAAAGCTCTTTATGTATTTAAAATGTCCTTTTTTAATTTTACCACGTCATATAAAAACACACACTTATTTGAGGACACAGAACACATTTTGAACTTGCAGTTTTCCCCGTCAAAAAAGTGCTGCGCAGCTGCAGACAGAAAAAAAAGGTCGCCTAGTTTCTGCGTTCACTCACCCCGAAAATGCTCTGTTTGCATGATTTGATTAATTTCATCGTATCCAAATACTTTATAAATAATATTTAAAACATTTTCCGGTGTTTATTTTTTATTTTTTTTTTAGAAAATATCTAAAATCTTTTTTTCAAAGAGGCTTTTGAAAAATGAAAGTTTAATATAAATTTGAAACAGTTTGATATAGTACCTAATTGTTATAGCTATAGCTTTTGTTAGTTTTATATTGGTTTATTTATTTAATGTGATTTTATTATAGGCCTATCTAATATTTGTAATTCTTTAAATTATTTCAATATAGGGCTATTTTATCTAGATATGACACTATTGTTTTGAGCCTACAAAAGTGGGCATGAAATTTGTAAAGTTTAATGTCCTACTGTTGTATTCATATAGTGTATTATCTCTAAAATAAATTAAAACAATAAAAAGAAAAGAAAAAAGCCGCTCGCGGCATCAACAGAGCTATGAATGGAGCGCTTTTTTCGGTCTCACACACATACACAGGCATCTAAACGCGCAAAAACACACACAGTATTAAACTTGACAAAACCTCTTGAAAACTACTGTCTGCTGTGTCTTTAATATGGTGTAAAGATTATTATGCGTTATTGAAACATCAAAGATGCAGCAAAGAAAGATCATTTTATGCAACAGCCTTACATTTAAAAGAGAAACTTAAGGGCGATCATATGCAAAAAAAGACCCCAGCCTATAATTTGTTCCAGATGTTTTCTTCCCCTTATTTATTTATTTGTTTGGCGCATGTACTCGAGTGCGATCGGAAAACTGTGCCCGCCTCTCCTTTCACTCCGCCCCGAAGCCCCGGCTGGCCCTCCTTGGCCCAAGGTATTCGGCGGGCCGAAAAAGGCTGGCCGTTGGCCCCGAGAAAGCCCCGCTTTGGCCCGATTAGGCCCCGGAAGTGACAGTGGAAACGCCACTGGCCTTGGCTCGCCCTGGCTCGCTCGCTTTAGGCGCGATAGTGGAAACGCGGCTATTAATTCTGATGTTTTTACTACACATGATTAAAAAAGAGCCCACAACAGCAGCAACACGTATAATTACTTGTGCATGTTGAATAAATGTACGTTTTTAAATATGCATTAATAAGAAATACAGTTAGAAGCAGTTGTGTTTGGATATACTTGTTCGATTTCTTTTTGCAGGAGCTCTGGGTATGTACAGTAAAACCATGACCCCGATCTATGACCCGGACAGCGGCTCACCTGTATCCTCCACCAGTCTGTGGTACGGTGGGAGTCCGCTGACCGCCTGCCAACCAAACTTGCCACCAGAGGAGCTCGCCAAACTGTACAAACCTCTAACCATGGAGGATAAAGCAGCCATTAATGCTGGGTAAGAGGAAGAGCACACAGACACCGCCACTTCATGGCCCGATCCCACTACTATTTTTAAGTATGAAAGGGAGGGGCTTCAAAATGGAACCCCTGGAAAATGGGACAACACTACAACACCTACACAGGTCATCATATGCCATCGCGATCTATTGCTTCATATAAAATCAACGATTTCATGTGATCATAATGATATAATGTGGCAATAAGATCGTAACTGTACTGTGCATTTACACCCTGGTCATATTCATCTATATAAAACATTAATATTATACCAGACACTGTAAAAGGCTAATTTCCAGCCACTAGACTTTTCTGACAGGGAACTTGTGTGTCTTCAAGTGACAGATGGGAATGATGTTGTGGGACAGCTGTACATAAAGTTCATAATAATTACAAAAAAATAACAATTTGTGCATCTCCTGACTGTAGCCATGCTGTCGTTGTGGCTGGTGTATTCTGGAAAATTTTTGTTCCCCTTGGTTTCAAGTGTAGTCCTGAAAAATCTCAGTTTGAAGGGGTATCTAGCCCTTTCCCTCAGCCCTATGCCTTAAAGCTATAGAGAATTGGGACAAGGTAAGGGGAAGGGCTAAGGGATAGAATTGGGATTGGGCCTAAACCTCTGGTGGCCACTAGAGAAATCTTCTGCTCATTTATTTGTTTTTTCCGAATTCAAACCCAACCTTCAAAACAAAAAAAAACGAGCATGAGGCATTTCTTTAAAAATGACGCTTTTACGCCTGCCGTTTTGCACGTTGGTGTGCACGATAACATTGGCACCCTTTATTTTGTCACAAGGAGTTTAACGTCCCAGGACAACACGAGCAAAAAGTGTCCTGGTGTGCACCGGTCTTAACTCTGTGCCAATGCATAACTACAGATGTGTTCAAAAATAATGAGAATATATTAATAATGAGTCCTGATCGGGAGGTAGTTTGATTCCGATCAAGTCTGAATCCCTGTGAACGGGCCAGATCTGGACATCCCTAGTTATTAATTTCACTAGTTGTTATCTGGGAATAACATACCTTGAAATGTTGTGACTGACCAATCTGAATCAAGTATTCTAGACAGATGTGTAAATACATTAGTTAATATATTTATTAACATGAACAAACAATGACCAATACATTCATTACAGTATTTATTCTTGTTTGCTAACATGTAAAGGTCAAAAAATTATAAATATAACATTTAAAATGCAAATCACTGTAACTGTGTTGTGTGTGCGTACAGATGGCTGGATTCGTCTCGTTCGCTGATGGAGCAGGGGATTCAGGAAAATGACAGACTCCTGCTGCGATTCAAGTACCACTGCTTCTTTGACCTCAACCCAAAGGTAAACCACATCAAAAAGCACATGAAAAAGGTCTATTTCAGACATTGAATTTTAAATTGAGAATATTTAAGTCATGGTTTACCTGGTTTCTGAAACCTGACTTGAACCCGGTTCAGCTTCGCTGTGTGTCTCAAGTCCGGAAAAGTCATACTGAGGTTAGTGGTCAGCGGTACCAATCTGTAGCATTCATTTAACACACAAGTGTAGTCATATTATGTACGCACGACTACATATTTGTTGGTTCTCAAAAATGTAGCCCATTTTTGGAAAACCGCAGATACACCCCTGATATAAGTCTGGCTGCATTTTGTGCGTTAAACAAACTCTATAGGTCGGTACGATGCCTCCATTAACTTGTGTTCCTTCTTGTGCCGATGTTGACCGCTTACCATTGTATAGACGGCTTTTCCAGCGAGATCAGTATGCTCGGTAGCTCACCTTGTACGCTATCAGACTTGAGACACAGAGTGGACTGGGGAGTCTACTGGGAGTCCCGTGAAGGATGGTTCCAGAAACCAGGTTAAAGCAAAATCTGTGGGAATTTTTGGTGAAAGTATGTGTCAATGATGCACTTCTTTTTTTAGTTTGCTTTTGAAAAGACTATCGGTTGGGTTTAGAGAAGAGAGTGTGAGGGTCAGCGTGCAAGAAAAGGAAATGTTAGTGGCAAACGTGGCCCAGTTACTGCAGCCTCTAGTAGATTTGTGAAAAAAAATAAGTGAAGTTTATGTATAAACAAACTTTTTAATCTAAAATAAATTAATCTCCAATCAGATGACTCCTAAACTACTATAATTACCCTGGGTTTCATTCCACTGCTATCTTCGTTTTGAAGAGTCCCCCCTTTCTCCCCTACTCCTCCTTAGATGGGTGACATGGTGACATTTTTGTGTGGAGTTTGCACTTCTCCCCGTGCTCACGTGGGTTTCCCCCGGGTTCCCCGGTTTCTTCTCACCGCCTAAAAACATGCAATTAAGTTAATTGAACAATCCAAATTGACACCATAGATATGCTTCTAGTATGTAGTTATTTTCAAGAGCAATCACTTGCTGTTCATTGGTTACTAGAGCAGGGGAGTTCTCGAGATCTACCTGAGCTCAAACTCCCCTCCCGCCTTGCATGGGAGGGAGCCCTGGGCTCGAGGATCTCATGAGCTCAGGGCTATCTCCTGGGACAGCATGCCAAACAAGCTTTTATAATTAATCATCAGCTAAGTGTGAACTCTTGAAACTGCAAGCAGATGTCTCCTTGGCTACATATTTACCTGTTCCCAAAAAATGTAGCCCTGGTAACATACTGTATTTCTAATGAGACTGGGTCGGCAAATTCAGCGTTTAGTCAGTGGATATCATGAAAAAGTCAAGGAATTTGACATGTGGCTTAGAGTTGGAACCCTGAGTGGAGTGATTCAAATGTTTATGGATGACAGAATTAGATGGCCCATGTCTAAATCAGCACGTGTGTGGTGTTTTTCTTCTCTTAGTATGATGCGGTGAGAATCACGCAGCTTTATGAACAGGCCAGATGGGCAATCCTGCTGGAGGAGATCGACTGCACTGAAGAGGAGATGCTCATGTTTGCATCCCTACAGGTACAGACTGGAGATTTGATGTTTTGTTTATTTTATTTTACTGTGTTTTTATTTGTTGTGTGTTTTTTTAATCAGACAAACAGGATGAACAGTAAAGGAATAACTAGGGAAAAATGTTATTAGTCATTTTTTAAGGAATTCAGTATTTTTTCAGGTATTTAAAATATTAAGAAAAACTAAATGAAAATAAAACATGCTTTTTTGGTTGCAAGCTGAAATATTTTTTATAGTCTACTTTTTCAATTTTTTTATACACTTTTATTATTTAAATCTTTTAAAATGTGTTTATGTTAGTCTTTTAAACATTTAATATATTTTACAAACCAGTTTTTTTTATTAGTTATTTCAGTACATTATGTTGTAGAAGTCATAAAGCTAAATGAAAATGTTGCCATAGCAACTAATTAAAATAAAATGGTTACAATCTCTGAAGTATTTTATTTGTATAATATATTTTATAGAATTTCAGTAATAGTTTATTTTATTTATAAGTAGCAATAACCAGTTTAAGTCATTTTAGTTCATTAACTTAAACTAAATGAAAATAATAAATGTTGCCTTGGAAAAAAAATAAAAATAAAATAAGAAAGCTCATTCTATGTAAATTCATTTTATTTGGTAACTTAAGTTAAAATTTATTTTATTTATTAAGTTTAGATTTTTTAGCTATTCTAGTATATTAAGTTAATATAAATGAAAAAAGAAATGTTGCCTTACTGACTACACTCAAAACCAAGGGGTAAAAAAATTTCCCAAAATGCACCAGCCACAGCGGCAGTATTGCTAAACCCGGAAGTTCGTATTTTACCGTCTCGTTTTACCGTTAAAAAAACGCTAAATTTCACGATCTATAATCTCTATTAAATAACTCCTGTACAGCAGTCCCACAGCATTCTGACACTCGAATACCCTGTCAGTAATGTCTAGTGGCTGTCAGTTGGCATTTTACAGTGTCTGCTATGATGTTAATGTTGTTTTTGGTGTGTTTACATTGATGAATATGGCCACTGTGTAAATACACAGTAAAGTTACGATCTTATTGCCACATTAGATCGTTATGATAACATAAACAGTGATCTCCTGAAAATAAATACCAAAAAATAACACAACTGGAATCACTACAGCAGTCGCCATCGTCCGATCTCACGGGAGAAGCAGGACATCGTGAGGACACATGATGACGTGTGCAGGTGGTGTAGTGCTGTCCCAATTCTTAGGGGTAAATTTTGAATACCCTCCCCTTAACCCTCGGTTGTAAGGGCCAAGGGGAAGGGGAAGGGGTACAAAAATTTAATTGGGATTGGGCCTACGTCTGGGATCCAAGTGCAGTTTATTAACAAGAATAGTCAGACAGGCAATGGTCAAACGGGTAGAAACTTGAGCATGTGGGTAATCCAAAAGCGTTATCAAAAACAGGCTAATGGTCAGGATTGTTTTTTAAACAAGACAAAGATTTAAAAAACAGGGCAAGACAAACGGAAAAACGCTTAGAAATGCTTCACTGGGAAAACAAGACTCAGCAAAGTGTGTGAAAATGAGAGCAGTATATATAGTCCATGTAATCAGCCTATGATGAGCTTCCAGCTGTGTCTATGCAATCATGGAGAGAGCTGGTGTGTGTGTGAGGTGCATGATGGGATTTGTATTTCATATCAGTGACAGAATTGCACTTCTCCAGCGATTTGCAACTGCTAGATTGCTGGTGATCATAACAGTAACAATTTGAAATATAAATGTTTACTTTTTTACTGTAGTTTATTTTAATGTCAGTCCAAGCTTACTTTATTTCAAGTAAAATAAATTGATTGTCAATATTTTAATGCATCAAGATAAACCAAAAAAAATCGAGAAATGCTCTCTTGTCAACTATTTGAAATGGAATGAATTCAATGTCAGTAAAAGATAAATAGCAAAACTTTTTATGGTGTTGGATTGGCTCATCTGAAAGGTATGCTGTTCTGTCAAGCAGTATTTTGTGTCATGACAGCGTAGATGGTGTTGATTTACAGTCACTTCTTTAGCACGGCTCTTTCTCACCTGAAGCTATGAGATAACTTTCTTAGAGGACAAAAGACGTGACATTCCTCAGCGAACACAAGATTAACAGCACAATAAGGTGAAGCTTAGGTGAGCATGGCACTAATACATGAGGAATGTGAAAAATAACAGTTATCAAGAAAACACATTGATCAGATTGCTTTCATGCTGTACACAATTTTTTGGCTGAATTGAATTTATGCATTGCACATTGCATATTTTTGTGCTTTTCGCCAACTTATTAGGACATTATTAACCCTTGTCATTTTTTTTTCTCATTCATTCATTTTCTTGTCGGCTTAGTCCCTTTATTTATCCGGGGTCGCCACAGCGGAATAAACTGCCAACTTATCCAGCAAGTTTTTACGCAGCAGATGCCCTTCCAGCCACAACCCATTTTTGGGAAACATCCACACACACATTCACACACACACTTATACACTACGGACAATTTAGCTTACCCAATTCACCTGTACAGCATGTCTTTGGACTGTGGGGGAAACCGGAGCACCCGGAGAAAAGCCACGCGAATGCAGGGAGAACATGCAAACTCCACACAGAAACACCAACTGAGCCGAGGCTCGAACCAGCGACCTTCTTGCTGTGAGGCAACAGCACTACCTACTGCGCCACTGCTTTGACTGTTCAAATCGACTACCCTTTCGTTATGTTTACGGCTGTTTTTGCCCCATTGGCTTCTTTTAAAATCACATTTTTTAATAGAAAAGCCATGACACCAAATAATCATGCATTCTTTATTGTTGGTGGTTTCCCTGTTGGGAAGAAGTAAAATTTGTACTATTTTACTGTTGATCATCAGTTGGCTCCAGTCGATCTGGCAGTCATTTAGTCAGTCAGTCAACAGGGGCCTCTGGTGGAATTACACCAGAATAACAGGCGCGAATGGATCGTGAGATCAGACAAATTGTACACTGTAGCCTTTGTGAAAACAAAAACGACAAAAAAACTTAGCTCCTGGGATGTATTTGGAATCTCCAGAAATGTGTATAAGGGTACGTTTTATTTGGCCATCTCCAGAAATGTATATAGGGGTACGTTTTCAGAATGAGCCTGGGTTGCTGTTATTAATTACTCACCCTCATGTCGTTCCAAACCCCTGAGGCCTTCATTCATCTTCAGAACACAAATTACAGTTTTTTAGATGAAATCCAGAAGCTCTCTTATTCTCAAAGGGTCCCAATGCAATCAAAGTCTAGAAAAGAAATTAAAAACAAAGTCAAAATATACCATTTGACTTCATCATATAATGCAATCAGGGCTTGACTTTAATTATTTTAATCACCAGCCACAGTGGCTATTAGTTTTCCAACATTACTAGCCACTCGCCATTTTCACTAGCCACAATTTGGTGTTGGGAGAATATTTTTATATGCATAAATTTGACTGACATGCTAAAATTACTTGATTTAGATTTTGTGTTTTGTCCACATGCCTCCTCAGTCATTTCACGTTTTGGTGAAATGTCATGGTTTCATAATGTTATACTGCAAACAGTTTTTATTTCAGACTTAAGACTTTTCAGAATTAAGGATTTACCAAATTTATCTCTGACCACACCAAACAAAAATGATTTCTTAGCCTCAAATTTTAAATGTGTCCAAACAGGCTAAATATAGCTGTATACTATAATTTTGTTTAAACAAAAAATTTCTTTAAAATACAAAGAAAAACGATTGACTTTTAAAAATAATTATTGTCATGTATCAAAAATATGCACAGTAATCTGTCCTGGCTAAAGGTCTCTCGGATCACCAATTAACCACACATAAGCGGAGAGTTAATCTAATATTAAATCAATGTTGTTGTAAAAAAATAAAATTAAACCATATAAACAAAAATAACCGTAAGAAAAAAGAAAGCAGGTGAAAAACATACTGTGTGTGATAATAAAAGGATGATCACACGGTTAAGGCCAATTAATAATCTGTTCAAAACAAAATCAACCGGTGCTGCTTACAAAAAGACATATTTGGAGCTCTTTAAAGCAGCAAGACTTTAAGTGCATGAGCATAACTTTTTGTCTGGTCTACATGAAAGAGAACCGATCACAGTTGCGTTCCAGGAACGGTTGCTTCAAGCAAGAAAAAGTCATGCACACGCGCATCACATCAGCTGTTAGCGTGACTGATCAACCTCTTATTCGGCATTCACCTGCTTTCTTTTGCTCGTGTGAACGCAATTATTTTTGTTAGTCGTGCTGTTTCTCAATTCTAAGATCACATTTGCACGCATATTGGGTCATCCATATAGTCGAACCCTGCTTTTAAGAAAACCACAGTTTAAAAATTATTTTCAACCAGCTGAAGGGGCTAGTGAGAGTGACTGTCTAACCCGCCAAAGCTAAAATCTACCCGCATTTGGCGGGTTGGCGGATGTTAATGTTAAGCTCTGAATGCAATCATATAAAGTTCTAAGAACACTTTAGTATGCTAAAAAAAAAAACTCTTTCCTTTTAACTAATCCTTTATTTCCTTATTTTTCTCAGTATCACATCTGTAAACTGACCTTATCGACGGAGCCACTGGACAATTCAGATGAGAAAGAGGTTGATGAAGTGGAGGCTGCGCTTTCAAACTTAGAGACTCATCTGGAAGGACGAAACGCTGATAAGATCCTGGTATTACTGACTTTTATGACATTATGATTACAATTATGTTATATCTAGAACCCGGCTGAAATTCATTGATATATTTTTAATAGAGCGCAAGGTCACACTTTATTTTAAGGTGACGTAGTTACAGTGTAATTATTCATTTAACTACTGATATGTAATTATGCAAAGCTCAGGGTAATTGCTATAGTAAGTGCATGGAACGTGTCACTATGTCACCTTAAATTAAAACGTTACCCTAAACAGTTCTTTAAAATTGTAAAGATTCTCTGTAGTAATGTTATTACTGTATTTTTATTTAAATTAATGCAAACTTAAACTCATAAAATACTGTTAATAACATTTTTTTTTTAAATCTTTCAGGCTTCAGACTTTTTAACTGCTGTATGAATACTAACATGTGCTTTTCCTTCCAGGAAGATATAACGGACATTCCAAAATTGGAGGATACACTCAAACTGTTCAGGTGAGATTAAAATTGATGATGAAAAATGATGAATTATTTTTTCATAAATATGTTATCCACAATGAGGAAGAACATTATTTCACACATATTTTGATACTTTATTCTTTACACACACACACACACACACACACACACACACACACACACACACACACACACACACACACACACACACACACACACATATATATATGAGCAATATCACCCTCATAGCAGTGCCATATGGCTGTATATCAGCACTGGTGGGAGGTGTGCATTGGCTGGAGGCCGCAGGCTGAGTGCCCTAGTGTCCCACCAGTAATAATATACAGCCATATCGCACTGCATTTATACAAAAGTTCTACAGCACAATTGTGTATATAAAAAAAAGAAAATTAACACGGAGAGTCTCAGAATTCCTTTTGTATGAGGAACTACTTTCTTACGCCATTCATATACATCTGCAGCTGACAGTCAGAACAGCAGAAACCGTTGCTCATTCACCAATGTCACTTTAGAGCTTGTATTTGAATGATTCTCTTGCGTAATGTCTAAAGTGATGACAAAACAGGTGATTCTGCTGACATTTTAAGATTTTAAGGCTGAACGGCATGAAATGCCATCAGTCTAGAGATATCTCCCAGTATTTCTCTGTTGCAATCAGGATATCTTGATAATTAACCCCGAAAAATCCAAAGCAAAGCAAACACTAGCAGATTACTATGGTATAAATACAGCACTGCAACATACAGAAGAGAGAAATCGACTTAGAATGTCACTTACCTGTTTTATAATGATTTGATCAGCTGTAGTTTGAAATTTACGCTGAGTTTTTCTCCCCTATGCGGTCTCTGTTGTCATCTTGTGGCAGAGCATCAACCGTGTTTGCTCTGCTCAATGACAGGCTAATGGCTGTCGTCGCGTTAAATCTCAGAAATTATAAATATTTAAAATAGGCACTCTCCTTATAAATAAACTGCATTTTTAAGGTTTAAATCCACAATTAAAGTTCATTATTTTCTTCTTTGTTCATTTTCCACTCTACAGGCCCAAGCGACTGACGTTAAAGCCGTATAAGGAGTACTGGTTTGTTTTTAGGGACACCACCATTTCTTATTTTAAAAACAAAGATTCTGCCAATAAAGAGCCCATTGAGCAGCTTCATCTACGAGGTGAGCAGCCAATCAGAGAGCATGTCATTCACTTCAGTGCATTTGCAGAGCGATCATTAACATTATCAATGTACAGGATGTGAGGTCATTCCTGATGTCAATGTGACCGAGAGGAAATTCGGCCTCAAGCTATTATTGCCCGCAGCTGATGGGATGAACGAGGTTTACATTCGCTGCGAAAATGTGAGTTTTGTATCTCTAATTTGCATGCAGATAGTTGTATATGTCTTGAAAAAAATTACATTCAAGAAACTTTTAGGTTTTAATAATATTTTAAGATAAACATTTACTGGAGCACTTTAAGAAGGGTAACGCTCAGTATAAATATAAGCAACGGCTCCAAATATTTTTCTTATTTTCACTACATCTTACTATAAGAGCCATAAAAGCCTATGAAGTCTTACCACTCAATAAAAACCATGCACAAGCATTTGTATTTAGATGTATTTAGCAGATTACCATGGTATAAATACAGCACCACAACAAAAAGAGAGAGCTCGATTAGAATGTCACTTACCTGTTCTATCAAGATTTGTTTAGAAAAATGCTGTATTTCTCCCCTAAGGACTTATTATGTGGTTTCTGTCGCCATCTTATGGCGGAACGTCAATCGTTTCGCTCTGCTCAATATGACAGGCTGATGGCCGCCGACGCGCTGAATCTTCAACATTTCAAATAGGCTCTATCCTTATAAATCTGAAACTGCAAAGTTGCAATCTAAACAACTACAATCTTGATTAAAAATGCCTCAAAATTACATTATGTTGCCCAACAGCTGCAATGTTTGTCAAACTGTAGTGAGTTGTTTAGTCCCTCTTTAATCCTAGAGTGGGCGTAGTAATACATAAGGGTAAAGAGCCTGTAAGAGTGCTGGGGCTCTATTTTGACGATCTGGGCGCAAAGTCCATTAAGGGCATGTCAGAATCTACTTTAAGGGCATGTCAGAATCTACTTTTCCTATTTTAATGACGGAAAAATCTGCTTTGCGCCGCAGCGCATGGTCTAACAGGGTTGAGCTTATTCTCTTAATGAGTTATAGGTAGGCCCACACGGAATCTGCGCACGCAGACTTCCACAGATTTTCAGCAGATTTTTAGCCCATCATTAATTCTGTTTATTTACTTGAGTATATGTGTGTAAATCTATATTTATTTAGTTTTTAAATTAATTACAGTAATATTACTGACTAATATGAAAATGTTCATCTGATTTATGTACAATGCAGTTTGTACAGTAATATTTTCTGTCTTTTAATAGATATGTTATATGAGAGACTTGCTTTGTTTACCAAATAAAGTAAATCTAATTGGCTTTGCATTTTAAACATTAAATAAAAGTTAGGTTTTAGTTATGATACTCCCAAAATAATCCCTCAGAAATCCGCAGGTTTTTACCAAAATTCTCAGCAGAAATAGCAAAAAAGGTTCGCAGATTCTGTCTGGCCCTGGTTATAGGTGTATTTTGAGATTAAAGCAATCAGAATCTCATCTCCCATTCCCTTTAAGATTCAGTTGCATCACGCCATTGCTCATTTGCTAATTACATGGCGGACTTTGTGAATGGAAAAACTGTACACTTCTCTAGCGAGAAAACAGTTAAACATCTACATCACGAGAATTAGAGATTGAGCCTCCTCATTTTTTACTTTCACTTTCACTCTCTTTCGTGGATAAGGAAATGTGTTGTACTCATTAGCCTCCATAATTAATTTTGTTTGTTAAGCGCAAAGATTTGTTTCAAAACTATTTCTAAATTCAGTTCTAATTACCTACAAAAGAATAAATGAACAATAATAACGAAGTGTGGAAGTGACAGGTGGGCAAATCTAAGCTTGTTTTTAATAAAACAAATATAAATATGGATATAATAAATAATACTGCTAATAATAATTAAATTATACAAAAGCAAATTGTCATGAACAAACTGAAAAAGCCCCCCAAGATGAAGAAGGCATGGAGGCAGTGGTTTTTATATTTATGTAGAAAATAATAGTTTTTTTAAATATTTTAATCTCGCTGGTCTATTGTGCAGTCTATTTTATTTCCTAAAAACAGCAATGCGGCTTAACACACCTCCTTTTTAGACCAAAACGCCTATGGGCGCACATATGAGCGAAAATGCTTTTGCTATTTAAACAGCGTGGCGCAAAACGTCAAAACGACTCTTGCGCCGAGCTGAAGCTAGTAAACAACAATTGCGCCGCATTGCGCCGGGTGTGTGATAGGGCCCCTGATGTTGCTTTAATATCACGGCTATCAGCCAATCAGATTCGAGACCCAGCCAAAACTTGTATAAATATTTTTAACCTATACATATGTATGAATATAAATATTTATACTGGTGTAATTTGTTGAAAATGCCAGTTTAAAACAAAACAATGTAAACTATTTTACTACCATATTTTCTGAAAAATAAGTCCCACTATATAAGATTGTTGACAGAAAAAAATATATGTTGCAATCGTGTATAAGTGGTATTTACTTAAAAAATAATATAATATAGGCTACTATGGGTAATATAGGATGCTATAGATATCCTTATTACAAAAAATATTTTAATTATCCGTTACTATTAGCAAAATAATAATTTATCCTAAACTAATTCATTCATTCATTCATTCAACTGGAGCACCCAGAGGAAATGAACATGGGGAAAACATGCAAGCTCCACACAGATACGCCAACTGACCCAGCCAAGGCTCGAACCAGCAACCTTCTTGCTGTAAGGCAAACGTGCTACCCCCTGGGCCACCATGATTATTCATTCATTCATTTTCTTGCCGGCTTAGTCCCTTTATTAATCCGGGGTCGCCACAGCGGAGTGAACCGCCAACTTATCCAGCAAGTTTTTACGCAGCGGATGCCCTCCCAGCCGCAACCCATCTCTGGGAAACATCCACACACATATTCACACACACACTCATACACTACGAACAATTTAGCCAACCCATTTCACCTGTACCGCATGTCTTTGGACTGTGGGGGAAACCTGAGCACCCGGAGGAAACCAACGCGAATGCAGGGAGAACATGCAAACTCCACACAGAAACGCCAACTGAGCTAAGGCTCGAACCAGCGACCTTGCTGTGAGGCGCCAGCACTACCTACTGCACCACTGCTTCGCCGGCACCATGATTATTTAGCATATATTATTTGACATATATATAAGCCATTTAAAATTTAAATTGCTGCATGTTTGAGGTGATTATTATATAATATTACATAGAAACATAAACACACACACACATTCACACTTTGTGTAATATTTCATATGCTTTACCTTACAGGGTTACATTAAAATCCTCACAAGCAATGAAATATAGGATTTTGCATTCATTATTATAGTCCTCTACTAAGAAGAAGTGTCTTCTGAAATCCAGGAAACTCAGTACGCCAAGTGGAAAGCTGCCTGTATTTTGGCATCCAAAGGCAAGACGATGGCCTACAGCTCGTACCGCACCGAGGTGAAGAACATCCAGTCGTTCCTGCAGATGAAGAGTCTCGCTCCTCCTCCCGGTCAAGCGGCACCTGATGTAGAGTCCATGGAGATGAACCCCGAGTGCTTTGTTTCTCCGCGATATGCTAAGAAGTTCAAGACCAAACAGGTCAGATCACAATCTCAGGACCGGATATAACTCGTCTTCATTACGACATCAGATTATTGTTTGATTTATTTTTGTGTTTAGTTATTTTTCCATTAGGGCTGCACGATATTGAAAAAAAAGGGGATTGTGATATTTTTTTTTCAGTAATAAATATTGTGATATAAATAAAATTACACCAGATGGCTTAAAAAGCTCCATCTGGAAAGAAAATTTCATATTTAGACTGATTGGGGGGATTTTGTATGGGTGTGAATCATGCATGCCTGTCAACATTGGCATGTGAAAATAAGAAAATAATTCCCCCCAAAATTGCTAAATATGTTCACCTGGAGCTGTTTGTAAATAAACAGTTGAAACGGACGGTAACATGTTTTATTATTATTATTATTATTATTATTCATTTATTCATTCATTTTCTTGTCGGCTAAGTCCCTTTATTAATCCGGGGTCGCCACAGCGGAATGAACCGCCAACTTATCCAGCAAGTTTTTACGCAGCGGATGCCCTTCCAGCCACAACTCATCTCTGGAAAAATTATTATTATTATTATTATTATTATTTACAAAGGCTAGAATAAATAGTATACATTAGAAAAAGCTGCAAATAAATTAGCAAACAGTTTAGCCTATTGAAATGATTAGCTATTATAAAGACACTGAATCATGTTATTAAATCTCATCAACTTTTTCTTCACTGTATATTTCGATTTTTCGTTTGATTACGACAAATATCAGAGGCGTCACTTCAAAAATGCACAGATCTATAATAAAAGCATTCAATCTGTAATTCAAAAGCATACCAGATGGCTTAAATAGCTCTATTTGGAAAGAAAAATTTGTATTTAGATTGATTGGGGGAATTTTGTAGGGATGTAAGTCATGCATGCCTGTCAACATTGGGATGTAAAAATAAGGAAAAAAATTATCTCAGAAATTTCCAAACATGTTCACTTGGAGCTGTTTCATTGTAAATAAACAGTTTAAACGGTCAGTAATATGTTTTATTACTATTATTATTATTATTTTTATTATTATTTACAAGGGATAGAATAAATAGTATACATTTGAAAAAGCTGCAAATAAATTAGCAAACAGGTTAGCCTATTCAAATGGATATCCATTATAAAGACACCGGATCATGTTATCAAATCTCATCAACCTTTTCTTTACTGTGTAATTAATTAAAGAGCAGCAAATGAATTTCTTATTTGGATATTTTTATTTGTTTAAAATAAATAACAGAGACGTCACTTTAAAATGCACAGATCTATAATGAAAGCATTCGATTGCTTTCCTAACTGTTTATGCTCATTTTAGACATAATTAGTTGTATTTAAAAGAAAACCCACTATGATTGACATGTTTAGATGTTGTTATTATTATTATTATTATGTTTGTATGTCTGTTTAAATGCGCAGCCAAAATCCAGATTGTCCACTTTCGCTCCACTTCAAAACGTATGTAATCAAACAGCGTCTATTTATGACTATGAAGCAGGTCTGACAGTCATGCACCGCTACATAGATTTGACTGTTTTAAAGATTGCAATGGAGGGGCAACGGCGCATGTAATGGAAAGGAAGGGAGTCCCTCTGTTTATATATTTATTTGAAAGGGTTTTCATGCCTAAATAAAATAAAGGTATAGAACTGATACACATTTAAGAGCAGGGGGCGTCCCCTGGTGGTTCGGCAGCATTGTTTGCATACAGGGAAGATTCGCCCTTTAATGTTTATTGCCAGCCTACATAATAAGATTAAAAATACAGGAGAAATTCAGGAAAATACTTTTACAGGATGATGGCAGTATAGAATTGTAAAAGTCCTGGGAAAAACGGTATGGAATCGTGTCTAAAAAATAATAAACAAGTTGCAAGCAAGAATAATTACAAGAGAGCATAGAATAAAGTCAAATAAATAGTGCTTTTCGGTTTTGCGGAGGGTCAAACCCATATTCAGGTACAGAAATTTAACAATGAAGTGTCAAATAACACTGTATAGTCTTCATTGCATTATTAATTCAATATAATTAGTACATTTATGTGCCTGAATGCTTTAAATTCTTCTGAAATGCCTTTAAAGTGCATGCAAATGATAAAGATTCTCTCTGTTATGGTTATACTTTGCAATGACTCCACAAAGTCTCATGTATTTTCAACTGTTGTGCTGATCAACTATAATCCCCCAACATAATGTGATTATTGCGGACAATGCTGAAATGAAATATTGTGCAGCCCTAGTTTTTACATCCACCAGTTTTAATGCACAGGGTTAAACACAATATTCGTTCTTCTCGTTACAGCTGACCACACGAATCTTGGAGGCCCATCACAATATTTCCCAGCTTTCCCTTATGGAGGCTAAAATGCGTTTCATTCAAGCATGGCAGTCTCTGCCCGATTTTGGCATCAAGTACTATATTGTCAGGTAATTTTGCTGAATTGTTTAATTGCTATTGAATATGTAAAGCATTTATAGTTCAAATCAATGGGCTATATGCACAGCAAGTGTTAACCTCCGCTGAGAGGTTAATGTGACTATTTTAATATAATAACATTTCTTTTACAGTAATGTAATATAAATACAAAAGACTTACCGTACACTCACACCGAAAGCGGCGAGAGCGTCCAAGGTCGCTCTGGCCGCCCTGGCGACAACGCTCTCTGCCTTCAGCTCCTGCGGCGAGAGCGTCAAAACTCACTACATTGATCTCGTACTTAAAGGAGCCGTTGCAGCATATCAGTTACATTCCTGCATAAGACATGTTTTTAGCGTGAAAATGTTGCGCACTTCTTATCAAATTCATACAACAATGGAAGATCAAGTTGCATGTGGTGTGGCTTTGCTCTATTTATCCAATATGTGTCCATATGTCTGAAATATCCTGAAGCAGCAGTACTGTTTTGTACTGTCACATCGCGTGAAATTCCCGCTTTTTAAAGATTAATTTATATAACATTAATGAACATCAGTAACTCGCCAGTAACTTATTTAATGCATGTTCCTGTAAGAAAACATTGTAAATAATGGGAAATCCGGCGACCGCAATAATCAAACCCTTGGTAACAACTGTGGTCGGTACCAAAGTTCACAGGTCTGTGTTCCCTGAACTGCTATCAAGCGGTGGACGTCTTCATTCTGATTGCTTGCCGCCGAACCGCGTCATAGCTCATTACCGTAAAATTGACTTAATTTCAACTCTCCTCGACGCTCACGCCGGCGAAGACGCGCCACGCTGCTCCTCGCCGCTTATCGACGCCTATCGCCGCCGGCTCTCATTGAAAATTAATGACTTCCGGCTACTTTGACGCTCTCGCCGCTTTCGGTGTGAACATACGGTTAAGCAGTCATTTAGTTGTTCAAGCGTAATACAAGACAAAAATATTTCCTATAATATTTTTTCTTCTGGGGAAAGTCTTATTTGTTTTATTTCGACTAGAATAAAAGCAGTTTTAATTTCTTTTTTTACAAACATTTTAAGGTCAATATTATTAGTCCCCTTATATACAGTTGAAGTCAGAATCATTAGCCCCCTTTTGATTTTTCTTTTCTTTTTTAAATATTTCCCAAATGATTTTTACAGAGCAAGGAAATTTTCACAGTATGTTTGATAATATTTTTTCTTCTGGAGAAAGTCTTATTTGTTTTATTTCGGCTAGAATAAAAGCAATAATTACCCGTCTTTCGGATGACTGTCTTTTGGATGTGACATTAAACCGAGATCCCGACTCTCTGTGGTCGTTAAAAATCTCAGGATGTCCTTCGAAAAGAAGAGGGGTTTAACCCCGGCACCCTGGCCAAATCTGCCCACTAGCCTTTGTCCATCATGACCTCCCAACCATCCCCATATTCCAATTGGCTTCATCGCTGTCTCCTCTCCACCAATCAGCTGGTGTGGGGTGTGCGGTCTGGCGAAAAATGGCTGCCGTCGCATCATCCAGGTGGATGCTGCACACTGGTGGTGGATGAGGAGATCCCCCCATTGTGTGTAAAGCGCTTTGAGTGCCCAGAAAAGCGCTATATAAATGTAAGGAATTATTATTATTATTATTATTATTATTAATTTTTTTAAAACATTTTTGGGACAAAATTATTAGCCCCTTTAAGCAAATTTTTTTTTTCGATAATCTACAGAACAAACCATCGTTATACAATAACTGGACTAATTACTCTAACCTGCCTAGTTCACCTTATTAAACTAGTTAAGCCTTTTGTGCTGAAACAATCTTCCCAGAACAGAACAGAAATTGGGGAAAAAAATAAACAGGGGCGCTAATAATTCAGGGGCGCTAATAATTCAGGGGGGCTAATAATTCTGACTTCAACTGTATGTATGTATGTATGTATGTATGTATGTATGTATGTATATATATATATATATATATATATATATATATATATATATATATATATATATATATATATATATATATATATTATTTTTATTTATTTATTTTTTTGATTGCTTACAGAACAAACAATCGTTATACAATGACTTGCCTAATTACCCTAACTTGCCTAGTTAACCTTTAAGTCTTTAAATGTCACTTTAAGCTGAATACTAGTATCTTGAAAAAAATATTATGTACCATCATCATGGCAAAGACAAAAGAAATTAGTTAAAACTATAATGTTTAGAAATCTGTTAAACAGAAATTGTGGACAAATATACAGGGGGGTTTATAATTCAGGAGGGCTATGTCCCTTCAGTAATGAAGTGCGATTAAAATGTGTGTTTTGTGTGGCACAGATTCAGAGGAAGCAAGAAAGATGAGCTGTTAGGCATCTCCTACAACAGGTTGATCCGCATCGACATGTCCACTGGTCTACCGGTGACCACCTGGAGGTTCTCCAACATGAAACAGTGGAACGTCAACTGGGAGATTCGACAGGTCTGTCAAGTGCTGCAAACTAGTGCTGTCTTAATACTGCCAGAAATAAGGGCGTAACTTTAGGTGTTGACATAGAATTGAAGCAGATTTAGGTGAAAATACAAACAATTCAAACATACAAATGAAACAAAATTAAAAAAATCTAAAAAAATTACTTTCAGAGGTCGCGTTAGACTTTGTCATTGTCTTTCATTTTGCCGGAGAGGGTTCGTCATAACCTATTATTGACAGTCAATTCATTTGCATATTTTCTAATCGCTTTTTTCATTCATATTTTAACAATGAACTTGCACGACGAGCGTATAGATTATTCATTTATTTATTTGACAAATGAACAATAACTCATATCAGCCTTACCTCATATCTTCCTCCTGCGTCAACCTGAACTGGGTGCTTGCCTGTGCGTAATCAAACGCATCAAGAGAAACTGATGCAGAGGCGGTTTTCATTAAATTCTGTGTCTTTGCCTCAAAAAGTCGACTTCTCGTGACAGTTTTAAATTTGTTCTGGAGGCTGAAGCCGCGTTCTGCTGCCACTCTGGAGAGTCATTGCCAGAGGCAGCTCGGACTCTTCAGACAGACTCGGGCCAGATATGGTTAACAGGAATCGGGCCAGTGCTTTACACTCACATTACAAACCCATGTACGGGAGCGAGCTGTGGGCCATACTCGGCCCGGATATAACACTCGCCGATGCCGAATCGGAGCCAGAGGCGCTGTAGGGCAGCCAAGCTCGGGCCAATTACTACCTGCTATCTGGTTGGCGCCACTTCAGCCAGCGTTATGTAGATAGGAAACATTTCTCCTAGGGAAGTGATCAGAAGTTTGCTGGATTTTCTGAATGTGGGATTTCCCAGTCTTGCAAGCACTTGTTTCACCGGGAAAAATAAAGCAGCACGCGCTCCTTCAGCACCAGGGGCGCGGCTTCACCCCTCTGAGTTTGGTAGTGCATGGTGCTCACAACGCACTCCAAACCACCTGACCTCCTTGTTGCCGCTTGGTTGGCCTGTAACAACAGCTGTCGGCGACTGAGGTTTTTTGTCTGTTTGTTCTTCATCATCCGCTGCATCGCTTCCTCGTTTTTTCACTTTTATTATTAATATCACAACTATTTGGCCAATTAAAGAAGCTTCTCACATTCAGCTGCTGTGAGATTTTTGCAACTGTACCAGAATGAAACTGTAATTAGTTTTTTTTTTGCATATATGGATTTCTTTTAGTTGTTACCAACATCCGGGGGAAATTTCAAGTCAACAACACCTTTATGCTGTTTTAACAGTAGACATGGAACGCACAAGGCACAAATAAATCGTGCTATTCGCACGTAATTAGACGCATGAACATTTTAGGTTTACTCGCTTTATTCGCGCATCAAATTCACTTTAAAATAGATGCGGATTCGAGTCATGGGCAGGGCTTCTGTCTGCCCGGTGACTCTAGTTTCATTGCTAAATGGCTAACATAGATTTTATTGAGAGAATAGCTGTGTTTATGTGCTTTGGGAAGGCTGAAAAACAGCGTAGATTCATTCGGCGCCTTGTCTGAGTCCTTTCAGAGGTGCACCCATCTCTGTAAGCTTATCAACTCCTCCAGAAACTATACCTGGATGATGGAGGCTTTCAGTGGTGCTTCAGACTGAGCCGAGCCCAGTTTGATCAATTATCTAAGAGGATTTCCCCTCGGGACACCAACAAAGACGCTACGTCATAATCACTCCCCTACACGAGCAAGCTCCTAATTGGTTAACACGGTGTCTACGTCTGCTGAAGTTAAGATTTTCCAACTCAAACAGTTTGTGCGTTAAGCACGTCAAATGCTCAAAGCACTCAACTCGCGCCGCCTCAGTCATGTGAAACATGTAGCAGGATGTCTATTCGCATCTTTGCATTGACTTAACATGTAAATTACTCATGCTTGATGCTTCATCCGCGTCTGAGAAAAATGGTGACATGTTAATCGCATTTCCTGCATTTAGAATTTTATTTTCATCTGTCTATACTTTAGAAAATATTACTACAAAACACACTCATACAATGTGTGGCTTCTTCAGATCTGATATTTTGTTGTTGCTGTTGTTTTCATTGCAGGTGACCATTGAGTTTGACCAGAGTGTGTCGATTGCGTTTTCCTGCCAGAGCTGCGACTGTAAGGTGGTTCACGAGTATATCGGAGGATACATTTTCCTCTCGACGCGCTCAAAAGACCAGAATGAAACTCTAGATGAAGAACTCTTCCACAAACTCACAGGAGGACAAGACTGACCTCAGATCAGCATGACCATTTAATATAGTGTTTTTCTTCATCTTTGCCTAAGTCCTTTTGTATTTGTAATAAGGCAAGTTAACACAAAAGAGAACATAACTCCATGTTTGCATCTAAAACAATACATTTGTTGTTCTCTCTTGACATTTTTAGAAGTTGTTGTTGGTGTCTTTAATGTACATAATTTACAACAAAAGTATTGATTGATTGGTTGATTGATTGATTGATTGATTGATTGATTGATTGATTGATTGATTGATTGATTGATTGATTGATTGATTGATTGATTGATTGATTGACTGACTGACTGACTGACTGACTGACTGTATGGTCGATTGGATGACTGGTTGGTTGGTTGATTTATTGATTGATTAGTTGTTTAATTGATTAGTTGGTTGGTTGATTGTTGGTTGATTGATTAAATGATTGATCGATTGACTGGTTAGTTGATTGATTGATTGACTGACTGGTTGATTGATTGGTTGATTGATAAATTGATTGATTGATTGATTGATTAATTGACTGGTTGGTTAGTTGATTGATTGATTTGATTGATTGAGTGACTTAGTAACAGTGTGTGGTTGGTTGGTTGGTTGTTTGATTGATTGATTGATTGATTGATTGATTGATTGATTGATTGATTGATTGATTGATTGATTGATTGATTGATTGATTGATTGATTGATTGATTGATTGATTGATTGATTGATTGATTGATTGATTGGCTGGCTGGCTGGCTGTTTGGTTGGTTGGTTGGTTGGTTGATTGACTGACTGGTTGGTTGATTGACTGACTGGTTGGTTGGTTGATTGATTGACTGACTGGTTGGTTGATTGATTGACTGACTGGTTGATTGAATATAAATGAGTTGCTTGTAGGTTTATTTGAAGTTGTATAGGCCTACAGTACTTTTTATGGTTCAGTTTAAGAAAAAGTTCCTTTTAAAGTTTTTATCTTTATTTTATGTTTATTTTATGCATATTTGTTTTCATTATGTGGATTAGAAAATCTGAAAAATGCCCTAAATAAATCCAAGGTCCAAATGCTTCAAGACTTGTTAGGCTATTTATTTAAAAACATTTCCACATGTAAATCCATCGTTTGTCTTTTTTTTTTAAATCAATCATACACAATAACTTCTGTAACACGACTGTGTCTTCTGTTGATGTTAGTTGATGCAAATGTTTACTAATAATTATTGTAAAATGTTACCTATTGTACATTATTATGCTTCTCCAATTTAATTAGTTACTTTAGTTACTTTTTACATACACAAACATTAAACGTTCTTGAAAAGTTTTTTCTGTTATACCAGTAAAAGTACCCCTTTTTTAAAGCTTTTATCAGTGTCAGGATAATATTGTTTATCATGATAAAAGCTTCAGATATTATTGCAACAAGAAAATCTAACACCGTCACTCATATGCCTAATACACAAAACACATGCATTATTATATTACGCAAATATTAATATTTTAGTAACGTATCAAAATCATGTTTTGGACTTCAAAGTCTGCATAAACCGGAAGCTGCGACTGTTTGTTTTTTGTTTAGTTTTTTTCGAATTGTGACACAGTTACTAAAGAAGCAGACTATTTAATGAGAAAGCAGTGGGCATGGCTTGTTTTTTTCTACTGCGGGTTGATTGGATGTAGTAGCCATTTCTTTTTGAAAGATCAAGAAAAGGGTTTCAGGTTAGTTATTACCTAACAGACTCCTCTTGTTGTTGGCTGCCTCCGAAACTGCCTACTACTCAGTAGGTACCTGATTTGACATTGAATTTACTACTCGGCCGTTAGAAAAGTACGCTCTATACAGTATGAATGTGAGTAGTATGAATGGAACTCGGACGTACTACATCCGCAGTAGTAGGTCATTCGGGTACTTCTCACATACTGTTTTTCAAATTATATGAATTCGGACATACTACTAGGCACACATACTGTTTTTTGGTGGATGGAAGTATGTGATTTCGGATGCAGCTGTTGTCATAGCACTGTCGAAGCTGACAGTCAGAAAGGCATGGTTAAGTAAAGCCACGCCCAATACCTCAGACAGATGTAATCAGAGAATTTATGGGTTCTTTCACATCTGCCTTATTTATTTCTGTTGAATCGCACTAGAGTTTGTTTTCCCACTTGGTGCGGTTCGTTTGGGCAGGTGTGAATGTAGCAATCATACTCGAGTGCGCACCAAGAGCGGACCCAAAAAAATTTATCGAGACTTGCTTGAAGAGGTGGTCTCGGTATGCTTTCAAACCAATCCTGGAGCGGTTCGTTTGTTGTGAGAATATGATCCGAACTAAAACAGACCCAAACGCAATTGCGCCTTTTTGGGCTAATCCAGCTGCCGTATGCCGATGCGCTGTGCATTATGGGATGTTGAGGAAAAACATTTGTTGACAGCGCTTTACCAACAATTTTAAACAGAGAGAGGGAAAAACATTACCTGATGGATCGATGGTAATATTTCCCAAAGATGACCATGTTGCAGTTTAGCTAAATTAATTCACGTCTCCTCCTGAAGTTACGTATAATGCACCTTCGCCGTTTGCTATGCATTAAAACATTGTTTTCCAGTACCAGCCACGCTTCATTCTTGAGTGTATAGATTGTCTAAAGTGATGTAAACAAACTATATAGTATACTATGAGCAGGGATACAATCAGCCAGCGCAGTCGTCTCTCCATAGTAAAAATCGTCATTTTGTATCTGCCGGTTTGTTTACTTGCGGGAGTTCCATTAACATTTTCCTGCACGTAAATTCTGACCAATCGAAAAGCAGTTTAGGAAATACGTTCAATAACATCTGGCCAATGAGTAAGGTGTATTTTGTCAGATGACTGCATTTTGGTTCTTTTCAACAGGTTCTGACCAAAGCAATCAGTGTGGTGTGAAAAGGACGCAAGGATGACAGGAAATGCTACAGTGTATTATTTGTTGCCCTTGGTCCGGACCAAATGAAGCGAACTACAGATGTGAAAGCACCCTTAACTGAAAATAAACAGGAAGTGCATTTTCAGATTTCAATTTAAGATTAGGCGATGCAGTGGCGCAGTAGTGCTGTCGCCTCACAGCAAGAAGGTCGCTGGTTCGAACCTCGGCTCAGTTGGCGTTTCAGTGTGGAGTTTGCATGTTCTCCCTGCGTTCGTGTGGGTTTCCTCCGGGTGCTCCGGTTTCCCCCACAGTCCAAAGATGTGGTACAGGTGAATTGGGTACTCTAAATTGTCCGCGGTGTATGAGAGTGTGTGTGTGTGTGTGTGTGTGTGTGTGTGTGTGTGTGTGTGTGTGTGTGTGTGTGTGTGTACGAATGTTTCCCAGAGATGGGTGGCGGCTGGAAGGGCTGAGCAAAAACGTGCTGGATAAAGGCTGATTTATACTTCTGCGTCAAACACCGGCGTATGCTACGGCGCTGACGTTACTGACGTGCACCTCTCAAAAAATGTAACTACACGTCGCAACGACGCGTAGCGCAAGCTCTGTGATTGGTCGGCTTAGTAGCACTGACGAGTCTGGGCGGGACCGAGAGCCGCGCGAATGGCGCGACGCCGCGCAAGTGATTGTTTACAAGTGTGAAGTACCGTGAAGGAGCTCCGGATGGAAGGTCTTGTTTTGTGTTTACCTCATAGTTAAAGTTGTTGCACGTCCGCCGGTTCCTGCCTCAAAATGAGCGAGTTTGAGCCACTTGTACATCCCGGAAGTGTTCAGGAAAAGCAAAAAAGTAGCGAAGAAACTCGACACAGAGGAACATTAACACCTCACTGCCAACTAGCGTTTCGGAAGTGTTAATGCAGACCGACAGAGACAGCGCGCAGAAGTATAAATGCACAGCTACGCACGTTGCATGCGCCGTGGGTTAGGCCGGTGACCTGACGCAGAAGTATAAATCAGGCTTAAGTTGGCGGTTCATTCCGCTGTGGCCAAGAAAATAAATGAATGAATTTAAGTTTACACGGCCAAACATTTTATATTTCTTAATGACACAGTATGTTTAGCTCGTTTTCATGTGTACTTTAAGTTTGGGCAAACTCTTACTACAGATATTATATGATACGATGATGAAATTATTTAGAACATGCTGGTCTTTTTTATATTTATTTAATCTTTGTATAAAGCTAAGATGCATTCACTTCAATAAATATGAGATTTATTTTTTTATCTGTGACTCAACCAGTCAGCCTGTCATCAGTTCTCTAAATCTATGCTCGATTAGTCGGCCTCTCCAAACAGGAAGTGACCGAACACACGTGCGGTCGGAAAGCAGGAGCATCGCTTGAATGAGCCAATGTTTGGTGTGTAATCATTGATATTACGACTTTACTTTTGGGTTTGTTAAAGTATATTTCTACGCATCTTCCGGACGGTCTCAATCCAATAAATGGCGGAGTGTGTGAATGACAGCGATGAAGACAGCAGAATCGCATACGGAGACTATGTAGTGCTGAAGAGAGGAGAAGTCTTTAAATCTGTCCAGGTGGAGAATAAAAAGTGAGTTGAATAACTAAATATTGTTTTATTAAATGCCATTTTATAATGCGTATTTTGCACTGGAAAGCCTGAGGTTTAGTATACAGTGGTATCTAAAATCGGACAGCACATTACACTGGGGTAAAGTTGGTTTTATTTTCGAACATTCGGACTTCTTAATAATATAAGTTCAGAAAAGTATTGTTTGCAAATTGTAAATATGGAAATCTTATTAGCAGCCAATGACTATCAAAATACAGCATTATCACGGGCAATTAAATAATGCTAATAGTCATACTTGCATGTGATTTCAGACCGAATATTCTGAGTACCATGGTAAACATTGCAGGGCTTGTTACCTAAAATGAAAGAAGTACACTTTAAAACATTTAACGACATGTATCCATGCAATGGGTTTCTTAGAATACGATTTAAAGTAAACAGTAATGTTTGTTGTAATGTAATGCAGTTTTCTGCTTGAAAGATTTTGAATCTTAGGAATATCTACTTTAAAGGTGTACTATTGTCAAAATTATTGGGACAGATTATGTGGAGTGGTTGATAACAAAAAGTGTAATACCTGCTTTTGATTTGATTTATTTATTTTCGAACAAAAACATACATAAAATATCATAAAGGAAAAATAAATTTCAACATGGTCAAAAATTGAGTGGGATAAAGCACAAGCTTATTATTTTCCCCACCCCATTACCACATACATCATTCATCCATTACTTAAACTTATTTCTTCTTATACTCATCTCTTCTTTTTCATTAAACATATTTTATCTTTTTGGTATTTTTGACATATTATATGTTTGATTTCAATTGTACCTTTACATTTTGTAACAAAGACCCAGAAGGAAAATAAAACAAAACACAGTACTGCAAATAACCATTAATTAAAATTAATCATACCTTTCTCGTTTTCTCATTTTTCAATCACCTTCATCATTATATTCCTTTAATAATACATATTTATACTACTTTTTAAACTGATTATTATCCTGACATTGTTTGAGACTCTGATCTAGGCTGTTCCATAGTTTGGAATGCCTGTTTGTTTTTAGAAGGTTAAATAAAAATGTAAGGAGCATGTCACAATTCATCACTGAAATTTTTATTAATATTTTATTGTATATTTTTATTTTTACATATTGTAATCTTTGTAAAATACTTAACGACAATTTATTAAAACAAAAACAACAAAAAAAGTCACTGAACGAATATGCAAATATATAACAAACTGTACCTCAACACAGGGTTTCTGTGGGTCTTTAAATTACTTGACTCCTCTATTTAGGCCTTTAAAAAGTTTTAAATAAGAATAGTTAGTCTTAATTTCGTACATTTATGGTATTAGATGTTGATGTATAAGTATCTTTAGTATTTTTGTTTAGGGGCAGAGTTAATAAAAAAAGGTTTTATATATATATATATATATATATATATATATATATATATATATATATATATATATATATATATATATATATATATATATATATATATATATATATATATATATATATATATATATATTTTTTTTTTTTTTTTTTTATGTATGTATGTATTTTTTATTAGTGTTGCCGATACAACTCTTCTGTTCCCTACAAATTTAAATATTAAAACAAACATATTTTGTTCCCGTCAAATTACATTTATTTTTTTCATGTGGTCTGAAAGGGGGTCTTAAAGTCTTTCATTTATCTTGTTTAAAAACTATTTTAAACTTGTATTTGGCTTTCGTTTTATATACATTTTTTTAAGTGTTTCAATGATTTTGGTATTTAAATAATATAATAATATAATGATAATATAGTGTGTGTGTGAATGCATTTATTTTTATTTACATCACATTGAGTATGTCGATGTTCATTTTGAAATTCAGTTTTGCCAATTAATGAATCTTGAAATAAAATCAGTCAACATTTGAAACCTACATTTGGGAGCTTGTGGAGTAAGTGGAGGCATTCTGTGCTTTTTTTATTTCATTATTTAATTAATTGTGATTTAACCTGTAGAATTGTTTTAATATGTATTTTAAATACATTTAGGGAGATTTTTAACATTCTGTCCAGGGACTACAGATAAAAAAATGTTCTGCTACATTTACAGATATGTTTTATTAATGTACAACATCCCTGTCAACTACACAAATAAAATATGCAGATTCTTCATAGCTGCTAGTTTTGTCTTTCACTGATTTGTTTTGTAGTCTTATTCATGATGTTTTATTATTTATGAAATGTTAAATCTAAGAAGCATTATTAATCAAACAATTTAGATGTTAATTAAAATCTGCTCTTTTTCTGTATCATTAATCTGTTAATGGAAAACAAGACAAATACTAAGCGATGGTCAATTTCTTTTCTTTTTTTTCTTTTTTTTCAGCTATTTAAGTGTGTGTGTGTGTGTGTGTGCTCACCTCACTAGCTTTGATTTTGGTATTCTGTGTGTTGTAGGAAAGTGATTTTTGAGAAGCAGTGGTTTTTCATGGACAATGCTGTCGGTCAGCTGTATGGGACCATGTTTGAGATCGTAGCCGGCGGTTCACTGAAACACAAGCCTGTAAAACGTGCTGGAGACTCGTTAGGTATTCAACATATGCATTTGTTTTGTTATTATATATGTTTTAATATTTCATGTTAAGATGAGATTGTGTGTGTTTTTCTCTGTCACAGATTCTAAAGAAGCAGGCCAGGATAACAGGCATATAGTGGATGATGGCAGATCTCAGAAACTCACCAGAGATGATATCGAAACGCTGAAAGAGCAGGGGCTAAAGGGACAGGTATGTACTCCAGTAAAACCTTTACATTAATCCTTGTGTGCTGCTGTTGGGGATTTTTTTCATCCACTCTGGGTTGAATTTGAGGCCACAACGTTTTCTGTGTTTCAGCGAATGGAATGAGTTTCAGTGACATCTTATTTTGACACATATTTTGGAAAATGCTTTGGAATTTTTCAAAAACTCAACACTATACTATGGGCAAATTGACTACTCTTTCGTTATGTTCGGGATTGTTTTTGTCTCATTGACTTCTATTATGATGACTTTTTTTTTATTGCAAAGTCATTACAGCATGTAATCATGCTTTCTTGATTGTGGGTGATTTTTTTTTTTTTACCTGTTTCAATAAGGTAAAATCTGTCATATTTATTGTTAATTATGAGTTGCAGTGCAAAAAAGCTTAGTTTCTGGGTTTTATATGTGGTGTGTGTGTGTGAGAGAGACTTTTGCACATTTATCTTGATCTCTGAGAAAATCAAAATAAGCAGCTGAGCTCACAGAACATAGTAAACGTAGTGAGTGTATTTTTGCACACACACACACACACACACACACACACACACACACACACACACACACCCACACACACACACACACACACACACACACACTATAATCCGCTGTTTTACTCTAAAGAACTCCATATAAAAGCCAGAAACTTTTTAATCTAAAGGGTTAATGGTGCTATCTGATGATCAACAGTAAAAATGACACATTTTACCTCTTCCCAACAGGAAAAACCAGCAACAATCAAGAATGCATGATTATATGCTGTCATGGCTTTCCAATCAAAAGTGTGGTTATGATGGAAGTCAATGGGGCAAAAACATGAATCGTGCTTTTATGGTGTTACACAGATCGCCCCCCAGTGGAGAACCGTAAAATTTTCTAAACGTTTCGAAACCGCAATGACATAACAAAAGGTGCATTCCACTTCATACAGCGATGCGCAGATCAATCGAAATCTTAAAGCGCTGCATTCCGGTTTGAAATTTTGTCCAGATTGACACTGCGCAGACGCCGCGCGACTGTTACATGTATAAATGCTTTCATTATCCAAAATTATCTTAATCATAGTTTAAGACTCAATCAAAACACCTTATTTTGGGTTTTACACTAATATATATCGGAAAGTTTTATATCTATAAATGTAAATAAATGTAAACCTATTTTTAGCATAATCAAACAAGAAAAATTTGCCTAAAGAGGGATGTTTAAACTTCTAGAATTGTGCTTATTGCTTTGTATTTAATAGGCCTGTGTATATTACCCTCTCGTTTCCCAATATTTCTCTCATGCGGTTTTTATATATTTAATTCATAATTCCCTTATTGTTTAAAAATGGACTAGTTTGTAGAGACTATTCTGTTGTATTTGTGGTGTAAATCTTTTGTTGTTACAAATAAACAAATCATGATGACGCCATGTGATCGGTCATCTTGGCTGCCGCATCTATGAGCCCCGAAGTGTCCGGCTTGACGCCTCCGTTTTCAACTCTTTCTAATCTCGTTGATCACCGGCTGCAGCCATGGTTCAAGTTGAACGCACCTATAGTTTAATTTACCCAAACCACGAATTTGATACTAAATATTTATAATTGTTTTGAGGCTTCATAGTGTAGTGGTTTGGAATCAGCCATCACTAGTTTTAGGCAGGGGTTTTTTTTTCTGCAGAATTGGGCTGCTGTTAACCACTTGCAACCAGTTATTTTTCTAATTCTGCAGTTTAAAGCTTTGACATATTTCATCTGTTATATTTATAAGGTTGTGTTAAAAATATTTTACTTCACTACATTTATATTTAACCAATGATAAACTCTACTAGCATGATGCAACTTTGAGTTGCGAAAGACTACATAAACTAGTATACACTTATTTTCAAAGAAGAAACCATGTATGATGCACACAGTAATGCAAAATATGTATTTTATG
This sequence comes from Danio rerio, assembly GCF_052040795.2. Taxonomy (NCBI): domain Eukaryota; kingdom Metazoa; phylum Chordata; class Actinopteri; order Cypriniformes; family Danionidae; genus Danio; species Danio rerio. The sequence goes on along the minus strand of NC_141040.1, from coordinate 49,977,305 downwards.
AATGTGTGGTGGCATATATTTTAGTGTTTTGATATTATTGGGCTAGTTTTGAGTGGTCATTAGTTAACTTGTGAAAATCTGGCCACCCTGCACTTATTACAACTTTGTTTTTTTGTCCTCTTAAAATGTTGGCTACTGCATGTCAATCAACTGACTTTAATGCAAATTGTGCTTGTAACTGAATCGTTTACTAGTCAAGGATTGTTGGTTAGAGGAAAAGAAAACACTGTCATTTGTGCTTTTCTAAAAATGTTTTTAGGTGTTTTTGATGTGTTTAGTGGGTTATTTAACTGCCATTTTTGTTTCAGGAAATTGTTCAGCAGCTTATAGACAACAGCACAACATTCAAGGACAAAACTGAGTTTGCTCAGGAGAAATACATCAAGAAGAAAAAGAAAAAGTGTGTTCAAACATTTGTATTTCATATCTTAATAATCTCTTGTACAATATAAACCATAATAATGGTTTTGGCTTTATGTTTTCAGGTACGAAAGTGATATAACGGTCTTAAAACCCTCCACTCGTCTTCTGGCGATGATGTACCACGGCAGAGAGCCTGGAAAAATATGGTAGGCGATCTAGAAAACATGAAATTGTTATCATTTACTCATCATTGACTTATTTTATTTTTTTGATTTCGGGAAGTTTTCTAAAATGACCTCCCAGTAACCACTTATCTAAAAATGAAATGGGGCCTGACATGGTTGACAGCTCTTATGTACTATCACCGTTTTAGCTGGCCTGTTTGTAACGCTGTATAAGATGTCCTTCAGAACATTTGACTGTGTTAAATATTTCTGCTTCCTCTAGTCATCTGCGATACGACACGTTGGCTCAGATGTTGACTCTGGGTAACATCCACGCCGGCAGTAAAATCATAGTGTTTGAGACGTGTGCTGGACTGGTGTTGGGCTCAGTCATGGAGAGAATGGGAGGTAATAACATCAGTTTTACCTTTCTGCAATGTTAAATCTACAGAATGCATTTATAATCCTTTCTAAATGTTGAATAAACCTTTGAGAAAGGGTTAGGGCACTCGTTTGATCAATAGAGATTAGGCATGGGCGACATGGTGGCTCAGTGTTAAGCACTGTCGCCTCAGCAAGAAGGTCGCTGGGTCGTGTCCCAGCTTGGTCAGTTGGCAGTTCTCTGTGGAGTTTGCATGTTCTCCCTGTGTTGGCATGGGTTTCCTGTGGTGCTCCGGTTTCCCCACAGTCCAAAGACGTGCTATAGGTGAATTGAATAAACTAAATTGGTCATAGTGCTGGATAAGTTGGCGATTCATTCCGCTGTGGCCACCCCTGATAAATAAAGTGACTAAACCAAAGGAAAGTGAACGAATTAAGATTGGTCATGTGTTTATTATTATTATTATTATTATTAAATGATTAAATCTTCTGGTGCGAGGCAGTGGCGCAGTAGGTAGTGCTGTCGCCTCACAGCAAGAAGGTCGCTGGTTCGAACCTCGGCTCAGTTGATGTTTCTGTGTGGAGTTTGCATGTTCTCCCTGCGTTCGCATGGTTTTCCTCCGGGTGCTCCGGTTTCCCCCACAGTCCAAAGACATGCGGCACAGGCGAATTGGGTTGGCTAAATTGTCCGTAGTTCTTGAGTGTGTGTGTGAATGAGTGTGTGGATGTTTCCTAGAGATGAGTTGCGGCTGGAAGTGCAGCCGCTGCGTAAAAACTTCCTGGATAAGTTGGCGGTTCATTCCGCTGTGGCGACCCCGGATTAATAAAGGGACTAAGCCGACAAAAAAATGAATGAATGAATGAATTAAATCTTCTTAAGAAACTCTAAAAATACTGAAGCATTCTTGAAATTTTTTTAAATGTGTGTGTTTTTAATTGTTTTTTTTTTCTATTTAATTAAAATGTCATTTTTTTTTGTTTTTTTTTGTACAGCATGTGACTGAGAAATGCAAACGTAATCTTAAACAAATTCATGCTCATGGTTGTTGCTAGGCCTATTTTAGGGGGGCTGTAGCCTATAAAGCATATTTTATACTTTTTTTTCCCATTTTCTTTTAGAAGTTTTGTCACAACAACAGTGCATAACAAAAAAAACAACAAAAAAAAAAAACCTACAAATGAATATGAATATATTTATATATATTTATTTATTTATTTATTTATTTATATAATACTAATAAAAAAATGCCAGGCTATTACAAATGATGGTAATTCCCAAGATTTAAAACGCCAAGGAGAAAGATAAAGACAACAAAAGTGGGATTGACAGCAAATCACAGCTTCACAAATATGTCCATATGTCCAAGCATATTTTATACATTAGGCATATTTTCGATTCGCAGTTTGATTTGTGTGTAATTTAAAGGCTAATGTAATTGCACCGTATGTGTTTGTCAGGCTTTGGTTCGGTGATTCAGATGTTTCCCGGCGGAGGACCGACGAGAGCTGGCATGGAGAGCTTCGGCTTCCCCTCACACTTCCACCAGACGCTGCACGAGTTTCCTTTATGCAAAGTGAACGCTGTGCTGGCGGGAAAGCTGGACCTGTCGGAGAAAGACACCGAAAACAGTCGATCTGAGGAAACAGCAGCTGAGAAAAACTCTGAGGCTCAGAGTATGGAGATTAGCCTCGACCCACAAGAACAGATGAGGATAGCTGAGAGAGACAGACTCCGAGAACTCAGGGTGAGAGATTTTTACCAATACTATTATTATTATTAATATTTATTTATTTATTTAAAGTACATAACATTAAGCATTCATTCTTGTTCAATAAATAATTGAATTCTTATTAAGAGACTTTGAAACAACATTGAATATTTTTTGGAAATGTTATTTTTCTGTGGCTGTCTACAAACTGTCTACATTTCTTTATTTGTCTGTATTTTTTAAAATGTGGCTTTTTATTTTATTTTATTTTGTAAACATGACAAGCAATGACTCCATGAGCTGAAGGTGAGACAGAGGAGGTGCCTCTAGTTTAGATATAGCATGAGAAGCTGAGTGTTTGGTATTATTATCAATATTATTAAGCAAATAACTTTCTTATTTTTATTATTAAATAAATAAATAGATTTTATTATTAAGAGACTTTAACAACATTGAAACTTTCTTTAAAAATAGATTTTTATGTGGCGTTGACACCTATATTATGAAACATGACAAGCAATGACTCCCGAGAACTGAGGGTGAGCGAATTCAGATATGGCATCATGAGTTTTTTTGTGTTTAATAATAAGAATAATTATTACTTTTATTATTAAGCAAATGTCTTTCTTGTTTTTTATTATTATTATTATTAAATCAAACTTTAACTTTCTTGATAACTTTCTTTTTCTGTGAGAGATGAGAGAATTCAGATATGGTGTCATGAATTTTACGAGTTTATTAATTATTATTATGATATTGTTTTTATTATTATTAAATAAATAAACATTTTAAACTTAAACGACATTTTTTTAGAAAACTTTTTTCTGCAGTCTACATTTTTTATGTGGCTTTTATTTAATTTCAATTTTTTTATTTTTCCCCAGAGCAAACTTTCCATTTTTAAAATGTGAATTAAGCAGTAGTTATATTTAATTTCATAACTTAGATTAATATCCACAATTAATTATTGTTTCAATATTGCAAATATTAACTTTCAAATTTAAAACGTATGATTTAAAACAACATTTTAAAGTATACGTCTAATTTAAATGATGGTAAATATTATTTAATCGTGATCATTATTATGATTATGCAAAATGTTGTCCTTTTTAAATAATAAGATACTACATACATCTTTTTTTTTTTTTTTTTTTTTTTCAAAACGGCTTAACCAAAAGCAAATATAGAGATGTTTTCAAATAACAACAATTTTTTAAAGGTGTATTATAATTGGTAAAGTCTTTAAACTTAGAATCATTACAAAATGATTTCCTATTTGGAATACTTTTGTCACATGTTAAATAATCAAGACAAAAGGATCCAAATGCAAGTTAGAGTTTACTAATGTCATAAAGGTGAACACAAGGAAATAGAGCGAGTAGCGTGGGGGAAGATTTAGACCAGGGCTATTCAATTAGTTTGTCATGGGGGCCGGTTCATGAAACGCATTCCAAATATATTGTATTTTAAAACAACTGCATTGTCCAATTAACTTTTTTTTGTTTACAAACATTCAAAATGTTGTATTTCGAACAGCAAAAGCAGTGCATTGCTGCAGTCTTTTAAGAGTTTTAAGTCTAACTCATGCTCTTAACTTTCAGGCTCAAGAGAAGAAAGTGAAGATGGAGGAGAAGAGGAAGAAGCTGGCGTCAGCTGCTGCTCTGCTGCAGGACAGAAATGCAGATGGGTACGCTTTATATTCTCTTCTCGTTTAGTTGCAAGAAAATTTTAACATATTAATAGACATTTACTGTTGAAGTCAGAATTATTAGTCCCCCTTAATTATTAGCTTCCCTGTACTTTTTTCCCCAATTTCTGTTTAATGGAGAGAAGAGTCAACACATTTCTATACATAATAGTTTGAATAACTCATTTCTAATAACTCATTTATTTTACCTTTGCCATGATGACAGTAAATAATATTTGACTAGATTTTTTCAAGACACTTTTATACAGCTTAAAGTGACATTGAAAGGCTTAACTAGGTTAAGGTAGTAGTAAAGGTAGTAAAAGGTAGTAAATGAAATTAGCCACAATTAAGGGCATTAAAAAGTATTAAAAAGTAATAACGTCATCTGACGAGGTATTACATTTTTGATACAATTCCAGTTTGTGTTAGGTGCAGACCTTTATTCTAAATTTTGCGTGGATTTATTTATATGTTGAGAGTAGGACCTGAGCGCTGTCATGTGAGGTGGTATTCGCGTGCGCGTGCTGAAACAAACTGGGTACCCGGCTGGCTTGCTGCCAACCATACAGGCGAGCTCGCTTTCGTTCAAGAATTAAATTAAAACATGGGGAAATGTACGTTTTCGGACCTCTGGCTGGAAGACTCAAGATTTAAAGACTGGCCTAGGCCTGTAGCTTGCAACAGCCGCGAGGCTTATAACCACATCTGCAAAAAGACGATTATATTGACACTATATTGGTTCAGCTGTCAATCATTCAAGGCTTTCCGCTGTCAGATGACGGGGTGCTTTTGTGATCAAGGGAAATGCAAACGGCTGAAGAGTGAAAAGTACACAGGTTTGCAAATCCCACCTAAAGTAAGAAACAATGGCACAGATGAAAGCGATTCTGTTTTGAATGTTGATCCGCCAGCCGAGATCATTGAAGTGTTTTTGGAGGAGGTGCCCGAATCTCGATGTGTTGCATTCACTCCATGTTCAACGCAAATGTCTGCTAAATGTAAAATCTAACACTGTACACACCATCGCCAAAGAAGCTCACCTTTACTAATTTTAAACAGCAACTGCGGCTCATGACAAAGAACTGTATTGCGCAGATGGTCATCGCGAGAATCCAGCTCTGCCTGCTCATATATTGGGTCGGCTGATTCACCTGCTTTTTTCACAAACACAGAAAAATGAAGATCAGCTCATAACGAGACTGAGCATTTACAATGACACAACCCAAACCAAAACCTTTAAAGAGTGAAGGAAGTGAGACTTTTCTTACTTTCTTTTGTCATTTTTTCTTGAGGTGTATATTATTTTTTTATTTAATTACTGATCAGTACTTTGCAGCTTTTAGCCTTGAATTGGATTTTTTGTTATATTTTTTAGTTAGATTTGTAGCATAAATATTATTTATTAGATTGACATCCATATAAAAACAATAGTGCATAATAAATATTTCTTACTGCAGTGCTTCATTTTTGTTTGATGCAAACCATAAATTAATTTGTCAAAACGTAACAGTCTGACTTTTTGTAGCACATAACTTGCATTCAAGCACATTCAAGGCAGCATGATCGTGAGCAATGTAATTCATTATTGAGATCATCGTTATCATTAATATTTTGTCATTATAATTATTAGACATTCATTTTAGAATTATTGCACAAATATTAGTAAGTCATCGCAGCATTAGTTAGATAGTTGTTTCTGGGTTTTTTTTTTGTCCTAATTCATTGTTGTTTTCAATTACAGTAAATCCCTTAATATACAATTTGCAGTGGTGCTTATTCATTAATGGTGGGTGTTCCTACTTTGTTTCTGGTGCCCCTAAATATTTGAAGTTGGGAGCACCGGTGCTACCAAGTAAAAAAAAAAAGTTCATTTCGAGCCCTGACACACAGAATCTATCGGCACAGTTCAGCACGGTTGTCTAACTATGCCAAGAATTCCGGGCCGAGAAGGGTTTGTAATCGTGCCGCGCCGCTCCAGGCTCAGTGAAGAAACAACCGTACCGAAATATTCTTAGAAGAGCGACTATTATCATTGATGACATTGATTAAAAACTATGGACAAAGGCCCATTGTGACAGCTTGATTAATTCCTCTGCTTTACTTAAATATATATGTTATCCGCAATATGTTATATCATTTGAAAAGATATTTAATTTATGCCACTACAGTTGCAGCTCGTGCAAGTCGTGTTGGTATTGATTTTTATTTTTTTTTTTTTTGAAGGTATAAAAAAAGGTATTAAATTCAACTTAAGAAGTTCTGTATATACCCTGTTACAAGATGTCAAACAATTCTTGGATGACTCTAGTGTGTGTATATGAAGTTTCTGCTCAAAATACCTGGCTAATAATGTTTTATAACGCTTTTAAACTCTCCCTTTTGGGATTCAGGTTGTGCTTTTTTGATGACTCTTGCTTTAAAATTAAATGAGATTTTTTTTTTTATTCCTCGACATTAAAATAGGAATAGGATGATGACTGCTTTTAAGACATACCACAGTTTGGAAAAGTCATTTCAAAAACATTTTCTGCTATAACGTTCCTAAGTTATCAAAATAAATCTCAAAATAAAAATGATTGTGTTGAATGGGGGTGAGGAAGTTTTTGTGTTTTACCCAGACATTTAAAAATATTATATTTTAGTGCAGTAATCACAACTTTGAAACCGTGATATTTTTATCCACATTTATCGTACTGTCAGACTCTTATACTGGCCCATGCCTACGTTAAAATAGAATCCAAATCCCAGCAGTTTTTAAAGCTCAATGTGACTCAGCGGTGTGGTTTTTCCCCACCCACTGATTTAAATAACATAAATCTTCCTGTATCTTGTTTTGCATGTTTTTATAGCGATTTTTTTTTTTTTTTTTTTTTTTTTTTTTTTTTTTTTTTTCTCCTAGTTAATGTGGTAAAAGCTGACTGTACTGTTTGTTTCAGGTTGGTTATTGCCAGTCGGTTTCATCCGTGTCCGGTATTAATGGGTCTGCTCAAATTTGTAGCTCCATCACGGCCGTTTGTAGTCTACTGCCAGTACAGAGAGGTAAATCTGACTCCAGTGTTGTGAAGTAATAATATGTATGATGCTTTAGTAATCCTTGTTGCAGAATGCAAACCTTTTTTTTTATTTGGGAGATATACACAATTACAGAAATGTAAATATATAAAGATCCTCCTCATTTTACTTATGCATACAAAATTAAACTGAATATTTCTTTCTATGATTATCGAATATGATTATTCACATATAGATATAGCAGAATATTATGGCTGACATAGAGTTTGAGAGTAACTTTCCCGCTCCAAAAATAGCAAATAAGGGTGTTCTGTAACTTTAAGGAGATTTGCATATTCACTTGAGTCAGGCTTTGAAAACTGCTTCTTTAACTGTTTACTATTTTAATTTGTATGGATGCAGCCGCTGATCGAGTGCTACAATAAGCTCCGGGAACAAGGAGGAGTAATCAATCTCAGACTAACTGATTCCTGGCTCAGGCATTATCAGGTAAGTACTCACTGTAAACTTGTTTTGTTGTTGTTGTTTTAAGTTTCTTTAGACTTTAGTTCAGAGCTCTGTCATGCAAAGCTTCTATAGAAAGTTTTTTTACTGTATAATGCAGAATATCATCATTTTGGATGAATAAATCTAAAGTTGAACCTTACACCTAAACCAGGGGTCTCAAACTCAGATTGGCGGGGAGGGGGGGGGGTCATTTCAGTGACTGACATCTCATAGGAGAGCCGTTTTAAAATTCAAGCACAAGAAAAAAAGGGGAAATCTGACATAATTGATGCATCTTAGGACAACAGACATGAGATTTATATTTCAAGCATTACCTGTCACCAGTGATAATGCAAATCAATTCAATTCATCTTTATTTGTATAGCACTTTTACAATGGAGATTGTGTCAAAGCAGCTTCACATAGAAGATTATAGTGAATTGAAACCGTGTCAGTTTAGTTTTCAGAGTTTAAGTTCAGTTTAGATTAGCTCAGTTCAGTTCAATGTGTCTTAATATTCACTGCTGGGAGTCCAAACACTAAAGAGTAATCCATCGATGCACAGCTCTACAAGTCCCGAACTATGCAAGCCAAGCCAAAAAAACTTCACCAATGGGCGAAAGTGAAGGAAAAAACCTCGGGAGAAACCTGGTTTAGTTAGCACGACTATTTCTCATATGGCAAATGTCTTTTGGAGAGTTGCAGTCTATGCGCTGGAAGGTGGAGAACGCAGGAAGTCAACGATACTCGGCGGTCCCTGAAGGAATCAGTCTCATGCTTTCCACTCCTCCATGACCACCACTGCAGCTGCTACTGCCTGTTCCCGGAATGTGAAAACCTTGGGATCATTTCTTCACTGGTCTTGGATCACTTCATTGGCACTGCATAATCTATGAGGGCCTTGTGATGAGTTAGTTTAGGTGGAAATAGAAAATAAGAAAATAATTAGCGTAGCTGCTGTTCATAGGGTTTATAAACGAGATGCAGAAACCTGCGTGGAGCACATTCATGTATCATACCGCTATGTGATGCACGGAGTGTATGCTTTGCTAAAAAGATAGGTCTTTAATCTAGTTTTGAACTGCGAGAGTGTGTCTGAGCCTCGGATATTATCAGGAAGGCTATTCCAGAGTTTAGGAGCCATAAATGAGAAGGCTCGACCTCCTTTACTCGACTTTGCTATTCTAGGTACTACCAGAAGCTGAGTTTTGAGATCTTAAAAAGTGGGTTGGATTGTTGTGAGACAGAAGGTTGGTTAGATAAACAGGAGCTAGATTATTTGAAGCTTTATAGGTAAGAAGCAATATTTTAAATTCAATACGAAACTAAACAGGCAGCCAGTGTCAGGAGGATAAAATTGGGGTGATAAGATCATTTCTTTGACCTGGTAAGAACTCTGGCAGCTGCATTTTGTACTAGCTGAAGTTTGTTAATAGCGGATGCTGGGCAGCCAGCAAACAGAGCATTACAGTAGTCCAGCCTAGAAGTCATAGATGCAGAAAAGCTAGTTCATGCTTTTGAGATGGATAGTATACTTCCTAACTTGGCAATGCTTCTCAGATGATCAAATCAGCATGCCTATCGTGTCACACATGAGCTGCTGAAATATATCTGTAGTTGTGTTTATGGCCGGGCGTTAGACACACACTCTGTCATTCTTAAGCAGAGTATATGCAGTCAAAACTCTAGCTTTTTGTTTCTTGTTGTACATATTGAAGGGGGAGTTTAAATTGCTATGAAAATACTACAAATAACAGATATAATTATTATTCTGTCCCAACCAATTGTATTGTCCTAATAGCATAAGAACTGCAGAAAGCAGATTGGGTAACTTAAGTGACTTTACTGCCAATTGTTCTTTCTTAATATCTTTCTTTTTTTTTTTTTTTTTGTAAAACTACAACAAAGATGGGAAAAGTATGTTCATATTGACATTTACTTTAACATGTTCAATTCAACCAACAGTACTATTTACTAATGTACATAGTTTTTAAGCATATCTTAATGAACATATGAGAAAAATCGAATAAATGAGACCATTTAATGAGAATATTTGCAAAATAATCATATTTGTTACACCACCAGCATAACGTGTAAGCCATGAAGAAGTGTTCGTACAACAAAATACAAGTGGAATAAAACTGATGATAATCAAATGACGCTTGAATATTTCCAAAAATAGAGCTTTAGTAAAAATAGAGCACTTATGGACATATATTTTAACGTTTAAATCAGCCACAGAATTAAAACACGTGTGGTACTCTTGACTGTACACTGAGAGAAAATGAAAGTAAAACTAATCTTAATGCAGTACTTTAAATGTCCACTAGGTGGCTGGTCAAAACCACAAGTGGCTAGAAGCAACTGCACAACAATGAAAGAAGTTCAAAAATATATGTTTTGGCAGGCCGAATCTATTTTTTTGACGTCAGTTGCAGGCCGGAGGGAGAAGGAGGGGCCAGCAGTTTGAGACTCCTGATGTACAGTGTTTACATTTGATTAATCAATAATAGGGGCAGGACAAAATAGCGAGATGCATGAGCCTTGAAATTTCGCTTTTCATAATGGCGGATCGAACATATCAATGTTAGAATTCTAAGAAATATATGTGCTGTCAATAAAAGAAATGCATTTTATAACTTTTTGATGCATTTTCCTTCATTTACAAATATCATGATATATTGTGGATGTTTTTCTTTTAATATGTTGCTGATTATGTGAGCTATCATTCTCGGGGGCAAAGTATCATGAAAATATTGTAAAAAATCTATTAAATGAGACCATGTGAAAGGAATATTATTCAACATTTCTACAATTGTATATATTTAAAAAAATGCAGTCTTGTTGAGCAGAAGTTGTTCTTTTAAACATTAGATAAATTAGTTAACCCTGGAAAGAGTTGATGATAATAATGCAGTAGTCGAAGTTGTGTAACTATAAACTGTTAAATAAGTTTCATCATTTCAGTTAATTTAAGAAGGTTTTTTATTACTAAAGTTTAATGTAAATATATATTTAGGGTCCTGAGAAAATAAAGTGTTAAGTGAAATCCAGAATAATTAAAATGCAAAATGAATTTGGGCAACATTTATTTCATAGGGCCCTTGATGTTCACATTAATCAGTTTCTGAATTTGCATCTTTAATTAGATATTTGAACATTTGCTCAAGGGTTTGGTTTTATTTAATTCATCAAAAGCCACAGCAACCATTTTAACACATTTTACAAGCATTTTCTAATTCGTTTCAAATCTCTATTATATCTCCTGAAAGACTAAATGAACATTTCCACAAAAATATTAAATAACACCACAGTTTGCATGTTAATTAATTTTTTTTTTTTTTTTTTTTGAGCACCAAAGTTAACTAATAAAGTAATGATGCTATAAAATACTTTAACATTGAAAAAAGTATCACAGGAATAAATTGCAAATAAAAAATGATTTTGAAATATATTTACAGTACAAGTATTACTGTGTTCAGCATTTTATATATTTAAGTAAAAGCAGGCTGTGAAATGTTTTATAAATAGTTATTGTACTGTCCTCCCTTCCTCATTTGTCTCTCAGAAGTTTGACAGCAAGTTAAACTCCATCCATTATAAGTGCAGAAGTGCAAGCTTTCCATCATTCAGCTTTTATTGCAGCTCAGATGAACTATACAATGGATCAAGGTGAAAATAAAAAGGAAAAAGATTACAATTCTTAGTAATAACTAAAACACATCAAATACAAAAATTATAATACACCGTGAGAATGGTGTTAATTTGACACACATTCGTATTTTTGCTTTAGATTTCTGTGTATTCTATACATTTGTGACTAGCATTAAAAGTCTTAAGGCACAAACTATGCATACAAAAAACATCTGGTCTACTTTACACATTAATGTCAGAAATATACATATCTCCCAAATTGAATGTAAACAGAACTTACAGCTATTATCAAACTATTTACAGCAAGAAAATGACGAGGATTACCCACATCTGGCAGTCACACACTTGCCATGCGCTCAACTGCTCACTTCCTGAACGTTTCATCATTTGCAGTTTCTTAAAGTGACCCCTACCGCAACAAATTCACTAAAGCACTTTTAAACAAGGCACAGAACAGTTATACTTTGTTTTAAGTTACAATTTGTGCTGTTAACAAGCCACTAGTTAAAATTTTAGCTCAATAAAACTACTAATTAGCTGCTTTCAAATAGTTAGCAAAATAGTACTTGGACTTAAGTATTATGTAGGACTAGGGATGTACAAACAGATCTTACTTTATAAATACTAATAAACAGAAAATATCTTAATAGTAAGCATGCAATAAGCCAACAGTTAATGGTAATTGCTACTTAAAGTCTGCTTGAAATTAAAAATTACAATGTTTATTTTGCTTGCTCACTTTGCTATTCTTAAAGTGAATAATTCATCTGTGCAAGTCAATCCACTGACAAAAATGTTTGTTTTAGTAATCTTCAATTAAAGTTAAACCATTTCCTTACACATTGAGAGCGGCTTTATTTCTGTTGACGTCAACTTGAGGGCTTACATAGCAACTGCATATCAATACCTTTGATGCACAAAAGAAAGCCCCGCCCCCTACTCAATATTCCATTTCAGTTAGAAGTACATCACAATACTGAAATAAGTCTCAGCAACTTCCAGTTCACACAAACTTTGAACTAAACCCAAATGGATTAGTTCAGGTTCTGCATAAATTGGCACTTGTATGGTTGTTTATGAAGCTTTTGTTGCATTTCTAGCTAATCTACATTGCAATATAATTTCTATTATATTAGATGACTCATATTGTGTAATAATGTTTCTGTCACGCCCACCCACACTCGATACTTGTGTGTTTGTGTTCCAGGTGCTGCCCAACCGGACTCATCCAGTGCTGCTGATGAGCGGAGGTGGAGGATATCTGCTGTCCGGAACCACAGTCGACGCAGGCACTGCCAAAACCAAAAATCCACACAAATCAGAAGAGCCCGACGCCAAGAGGCTGAAACTGGAGGAGAAGGCTTCATCATGTGACAGCTCCGTCTAGTTCACTTTAACTTATTTAAGGGAGAACCTAACTAAATCAGCGTAGACTCGCACGTTTAGCCAGTGCTTTATTCTCTGTATGAGTTGCACGACTTTATTATTTAAAGTCTGTTATGTACTGTGTTATTCCTTTTTTATTTGAAAATTTGCATTTCAGGATCTACAGAAATCCTCCTTATTTATTTTTATCTTGATTATATGTGGAGGAAGGAGAAGTGTTCATCAGTATCCTCTGCACTTGGCTAATTTCCCAATTTTGCTTGCATAAAAAAGTCAATGCACCAGTAAACCCTCTCATACAAAAGCCTATTAGTCAGTGTTTCTCAACCATGTTCCTGGAGGACCACCAGCTATGCACATTTTCCATGTCTCCTTAACCAAACACACCTGATTCAGATCTTCAGCTCGTTCGCAAAAGCTGAAAGATCTGCAATGGGTGTGACAGACAAAGGAGACATCCACAACATGCATTGTTGGTGGTCCTCCAGGAGCGTGGTTGAGAAACACTGTCCCAAGTACCATCTGAAATGCTCTGCATTGTTTGGTAAGACTTTATAATAAGGTTTTTTAGTTAAAGTATTTATTAACATGAACAAACAATGAACAATACATTGATAACAGTGTTTATTATGTTTGTTAATGTTAATGAAAACAAACAAAGTAATTCATTGTTAATGATAACTCAGTGCATTAGCCAGTGTTAACAAGCATGAATTTGTATTTTAATAATGCATTAGTTAATATTGAATTATGATTAGTAAATGCTGTACAAGTATTGTCCATTATTAGTTCATGTTAGTAAATAGATTAACTAATAATACATTATTGCAGGGGTGTCCAAACTTGGCCCTTAAGGGCCAGTGTCCTTCTGAGTGTAGCTTCAACACAGCTGCCAGGGTGTTTCTAGTACAGGGGTTTCCAAACTTTATCCTGGAGGGCCGGTGTCCTGGAAAGTGTAGTTCCAACCTCAGTCAGACACACTTGAACCTGCTAATCAAGCTTTTATTAAGAGAAACGGGTTTGTTAAAGCAAGTCTGAGCTAAAATCTGTTTAGATAATATGTGGAGGAAGGAAAAATTGTTCATCAGTATCCTCTGCACTTGGCTAATATCCTAATTTGCTTCCATAAAGTCAATGCACCAGTAAACCCTCTCATACGAAAGCCTATAAGTCAGTGTTTCTCAACCACGTTCCAGGAGCACCACCAGCTATGCATATTTTCCATGTCTCCTTAACCAAACACAACTAAATCAGATCTTAAGCTTGTTATCAAAGGCTGTCAGATCTGCAATGGGAGTACCATCTAAAATGCTCTGCATTGTTTGGTAACACTTTACAGTAAGGTTTTATTATAGTTAATGCATTTATTAACATGAACAAACAATGAACAATACATTCATAACAGTGTTTATTATGTTTGTTAATGTTAATTAAAAAGTCATTCATTGTTAATGATAACTCAGTGCATTAGCCAATGTTAACAAGCATGAATCTTTATTTTAATAATGCATTAGTTAATATTGAATTATGTTTAGTAAATGCTGTACTAGTATCGTCCATTATAAGTTCATGTTAGTAAACACATTAACTAATGAAAACCTAGTGTCATTCTGAGTGTAGCTCCAACTTTCTTAAACACCTGCCAGGACGTTTCTACGCTCTTAGAAATAAAGGTACAGGAGCTGTCACTGGGGCCGTACCTTTTTAAAATATACATATTTGCACCTATTGAGTCTATAGTAGTACATCAAGGTACATATTAGTACAAAAATACACCTTTGAGGTACCAATTTGGACTCTTCAGCTTCAAATATGTACCTTTTGAAAAGGTACTGCCACAGTGCAGCTCTCGCACCTTTATTTTTGAGAGTGTAGTACAGAGGTGTACAAACGTGGTCCTGGAGGGCCGGTGTCCCAATCAGGGTACTCCAAAATAAACCTGATTTAACATCCACAAACTGGGACTTTTGTAGGATTGAAGCGTCCTCGTTTATAGTCATACTGACACTACGCAGCTGTAGTAACCGCAATCAGACACACACCTAAACCAGCCAATCAAGCTCTTACTAAGCTTTCTAGAAACATTCTTGCAGGTGTGTTGAAACAAGTTGGAGCTAAAATCTGCAGGACACTAGACCTCCAGGACACCCTTGTTCTAGTATATTTAGTAAGGGTTTGATTAGAATTGGAACTAAACTCTTCAGGACACCGGCTCAGTCTGAACACCACTAGCTTATTGTAAAGTGTGAGCTTTTTTTTTCTTAGCATCCTTCATGTGAATCCTTTTCATTGCCTTTAAATTGAAATGAAGATAAAGTTGGGAGGATGAGAAAAGGGTTTTGTATCTGAACATTTCATATGGTTTTAGTAATGCTTAAAATGGCTTCCAGCATCAAAACTCAAATGATATCCACATTCATCAGAGTTTGGTCCCATAATTACACCTTTTATTAAATGCAAACAATAAGCAATGCAGGGATGTGTATTATAATTGACAACCATTTTTTTTAAACACATACTACATCATTCACTGCTGTACAGTAGCATGCTCTTAAACACGGTCAAAAGTACATGGGCATTTTGTTTTCTTGGTTATTTTTAGATGTTAATAAAGAGAGAATATTCACATGATGTAGCTAGTTTTGCTTTTTATAAACTGTTAGGTAGCACTTTAGGTCTCACTTCATGCTATTAACTACTAGCTTATTACCTGCCTATTATTAAGATATTAACTGTTCATTATAAAGTATGATCTTATTCTGCATCCCTAACCCTACCCATAACCTAAACCCCACTTTTAATTTAAACTTACTTACTATTAATATGGAGCTAATTAGTAGTTATGTAAGCTAGTAGAGTTACTTAATGGTTTGTTAATACCGTGAATGGTGAGCTAAACTAAAGCATACCGACTTATTCTTGTTTCTCTGGCTTTCACATTAAACATTAAACTTGACTTGCAGGAATAACAAATGCCTAAAGCGATTGTAATCAGATACGACATATAATAATGCATTCATTTAAAGCGGATCACACACAGGCAACACAGAGAGATGACATCTCGGCTGGTTTTCTGAATGGTTAAGTTGTTTCTGTCATCTGTTGATCCTCAGAGGCCAGCTCCTCAAGTTCTTTTAACTGCTGACACAAAAAGCACAGGGATTAATAGTCGGGATTCTTCAAAAACAATGTCTGAAAGGGGTAGTTCACCCCCAAATTGATTGAAAGTCATCATTTATTCTCCCTCATGTGCAATGGTCTCAAACTCAATTCCTGAAGATCCACAGCTCTGCACAGTTAAGCTCCAGCCAGCTCCAACTCTCACCTGCTTAATGGTCTCAAGTTGTCTTGATTAGTTGGATCGGGTATGTACAGTTAAAGCAAAACGCGTTGATTATAGTTTTAATCACCATTTAGGATGGATATATAAATTGGGATGCTGAAATTGACTGCCATAGTATTTTTTTTCATACAGCTTCCATCAAGATATCTGTTGTGTCTAAATGGGGAAAAGCTCATAAAGCTTTGAAAGCACTTGAGCGTGAGTAAAGGCTGAGTACATTTTCATTTTAGGGTGAACTATCCCTTTAATCCCCCACCCCCACCCCCTAAAAAACTCTGAATGAAAGGAGATGTGTAGATGTAGTAAATTAAATCTCATATTTCCACAAACCCCGTTGGAATGTTACAGGAAAGTACCTTTCAGTTACACAATATCCATCATGATGCTCTTGGTATCCTGTAGAGTCCCCCTATCACTCTTCGCCCTTCAGCAATTGCCGTATTCGTGAATAGTTTGCGGGCGGATTGAATAACTCAGATGTCCTTGTAAAAGGAGAACATTGCTGGGAGGCAGTTGCCACTTTTTTTTTTTTTTTTTTTTTTGATGCACATGTACTAAAGAACCACAATTAGAGTATACCGAGGTACTCTCATAGTCTATCAAATGATTCATGTTGAAGTCCAGTAAGAAGATAATTCAAGTGGAAAATTTCAAGCTCCATAAAGCAAGTTTGATTGCATTGATGTCATACTTTGCTTGTAATTCATCGGTCCAGACCGGTTGGCTTAGGCAGTGCGTGGCTGTTTTTTGGATATAAGGGGTCCATTTGTCATACATCATTGCTGTCACCTAGTCCGCTTAAGAAAGTGCACATTATGGTCTCCTGTCATTGACCTCTAGGACTTGGTGTGTCTTGGAACAAGCTGATGAGTTGAATTATTGAAAAGTTCAGTGCATAAAACTTGTATCTTAAAGAGACAGTTCATCCACCAAAAAATAAAGAAATTCTATCATTTACTCACCCAACCTATCTGATTTTCTTCTGTTGAACGCAAAAGAATTTATTTTGAAGAATGCTGATTGATGGCACCCATTGAAGTCCATATTATATTTTCTCTTTACCATGAAAGTCAATGGATATTTACCAAAATATCTTCTCTTGTGTTCAACATAAGAAGCTCAAAGGTTTTAAAACACACAAGGGTGCATACATTTGTCGGTATAGTGAAAGTCCCTTTAAGACAAGTGACTTTACTTGGGGGCCATCTTTGAAACAGCTCCCGGACAGTATGCTCGGGTATTCTGTCCTAATGAGGAAACCTCAAATTCTCAAAAACTGCTTGCCCAGCTTGCATTTGAATTTCATATTAGAAATCATCAATAAAATTAAACAACTGTCCCTTTAGTGTCTTTTCTAAACTTCCAAATCACACAAAATCTGCAGAAACTCATGCCTGGTCTGAGCCTCTGCCCTAGAGTATCATCAGTCTATAACGTTTGTTGATTGGCTGCTGTACTAGAAGGCAGGCTTTATTCGCCATACTGGCCGTTACACTTTTCCCTAATTAAAAAGATGTAAGTGACATGCTTTCTATAGTCTTTGATAAATGTTCCCATTTTAGAAAAACTATTTTTAGACCTCAGGTTTTTATGTCATCTTTAAGATTCAAATTTAAATTTATATAATCTTTAATGAAATTTAGCTGTTTTTATTGCTTTAAAATTAAACAATTAACATTGTTTTTTGTTTAAAATTTGTATTTAATTTTAAACCACTTTAATCCGTGCAAAAAACCTCAATGTCTCTTCTTTAAAGCAATGTTTAAAAGTCCAATGCTCCAGAATTATATTGATTTGTATTTGGATCTTTGCAGGCCTACACTCGAAAATGGGTGTGACAGTTAAAACTTTAAAGGGCCTCCTAAAATAACAGTGTTCAGAACCATCGGCCTAAAGTTGGGTGTAGATGGTGCGTTTTTTTGCCGTCATGATTTTTTTGGTAACACTTTAAAATAATAGTCCATTAGTTAAAGTCTTTACTAACATAAACCGTAATACATTTATTATGTCTTTGGTAACGCTAGTTGTAATTACTTAAATTAAATAACATTAGTTCTTGTTAACGGACAGTGCTTTAACTAATGTGAACAAACATGAATTTGGATGTTAATAATGCTGGAAATCCTGGAAAATGCTTGATTTTTTTTAATATACTGTTTTCAAGGTTAGAAAAGTGCTTGGATTTTGGACAAAGTGCTTGAATTTGAAATTGCAGGGCTCAAAATTACGACCGTTTTGGTCCCGTGTGGGCCCAAAATTGTATCAATGCGAGCTCAAAATATAGCTGTGAGTGCATAAAATTGTTGCTGTGCAACCAGTTTTCACTGCAAAATGTTCACCACATGTGCAGATTTAGGAGACGCCGAATGCATCTTTGAGCTAAAACCCCCAAACGCAGCACTCAGGAATGGTTTAAAACAGTTGTCATGTCTACTTGGGTAAAGTCTAGATAGGGTACACGGCCGGCCGGAAGAGAGAGATGCACATCAATATAGCAGCATTTTTCATAATTCATATTTTTACAGTACTGTGATGGTTGGGTTTAGGGTTGGGGTAGGAGTAGGTGATTAAAAAATACAATTTAAAAGGTAATTTAATAGATAGCATAAATAATACTCTGTATAACTACTGTAAGCTCATTTTTTGAGATGTTAACTTTTGGTAGAAACTTAAGACCAAACTTATAAAGATACTTCATACAGGAACTGAACTTTTTTTTTTTTTACTACTATTTTCAGGTGAACTATCCCAATAAGTCTATGCTCCAAAGTATTCAACAATTTAAGCTGAAATGTCATACTGTGTTTTTAAAATAGCATTATGGATTTAAATGTAAAATAAAGTACATGCAGCACATAAATGTATGTTTACCATGATGGTTAGATGCTGGAAAAGCAAAAGAATCCACCTTGAAAGGGCTTGAAAGGTTCTGGAATTTGAAGTTGGAAAAGGTGTAAGAACCCTGAATAATGCATTAGAAAATGTTAAACTATGATTTAATGTTTTACAAGATTATTCATACTTGGTTAATGTTAGTATATACATTAAGTAATGGAATATTATTCTAAAGTGTTATCAGTTTTTTTCGGTTGCATGGAAATTGGTGATGTTTTTATGATCATGTCTCGTATCCTGAGAAATACATCCAAGCCAACTAAGCAGCTCACAAGCTCCCCATCAATATACATTTTTAAATCAACTGGTGTGATTTGTGCATGAACATACCATCTTCTGATCATCAGAGCTCGCACTGTTTATGTAATAGTTATAGGTTCAAATTTAGCAACACCCAAAGTGAGTAAAACACTTACAGCTCTCATGAGGTGCTTTGAAATGTGCATTTGTTTATTCCATGTTCGATGTAATCTTAACCGAAAAATGAAGAAAGGGCAACATATAGTGTAGCTCCTCCCCTTTAAAAAAAAACAGCCAATAGAGTTTTGTTTGATCACTGCTCTGCCAGTGAGAGTGGTGGAGCTCAAGCGCATCAAATGGAACGCAAATGAGAAGAAGCTGTTAGGGGGCGGGGCATGTCAGATACTAGAGAGCATTTGATTGGTCAGTATTTGATGATGAACGGAAGTATGAGATGACTAATTAAAACTTGATTTATTTAGGCTGAAGGGACAAACTACAAGCTTTACAAGCTTTCTCAGTCCTGGAGGGCCGGTGTCCTGCATAGTTTAGCTCCAACTCTAATCAAACACACCTGCTTATAGATAGTGATCTTGAAGACACTGATTGACATGTTCAGGTGTTTTTGATTAGAGTTAAAGCTGATCCATGCAGGACACTGGCCCTCCAGGACCAAGTTTGCCCACCCCTGTTCTAAACACAAATTTTGTTAGCGTTTTAGAGCACACTAGCTTATAGATATCCTAAAAACTAACTATACTGATTTACCTTATTTTAATCTCATGGGAGTTTGAACCTCTTGTAAAGGATAATGTCAAGCATACTGTACCTCCTGTTGCGGGGCGCTGATTTCCTCCTCCGGTGATTCCTCTTGTGAAATCAGGCCTCTTTTGTATCTGAGAGTCTTGGCGAGCTCCTCTAGAGTGTGGTACGGCTGCTGATCCATACTTTCACCTGCCTTCTGGCTTCTTTTGTACCAGGCTGGTCGGTAGTAACCTCTGTCAATCCATGGAGAGCGTTTCTCATAGACGTCACCTTTGTTGAGTAGACGCTCCTCTAACTCCTTCTTTTTGTTTGTTAGGTATCTCAGCGCAGCTTCTGCTGAACTCAGTTGTCCTTTGTTGAGCTCCTCTTCGGCCTCCTGGCTGGCTTCACTTTCATCCTCGAGCTCTATGGAGTCGCCACGCTTGTTGCGATAATGTTTTTTGTGGTGATATCTGTGTGTGGGCTTCCAGTATCGCTTTGCAATATCCTCATCTTGCTCTTCAGACTCCTCAGGTTGGGCGTTCGCCAAATCCTCAGTTTGTTTGTAGTGACCTTGACTCCTTTTGCTTGGGAAGTCTTCCTGGCTTCTGTCATAGTCTGGCTCTTCGATGTCCCCATTCTCGCTGCGCTTGTGGTGCTTTTTCTTGTGATGGTATCTGTGTGTTGGCTTCCAGATCCTCTTCTCTATCTCCTCACTTTCTTCGTCCATCTCATCTCCATCCCCGTAGGTCCTTTTGTTGTAGCTTGGGAAGTCTTCTTGACTTCTGTCATAGTCTGGATCTTCGATATCTCCATTCTCGCTGCGCTTGTGGTGCTTTTTCTTGTGATGATATCTGTGCGTTGGCTTCCAGATCCTCTTTTCTCTCTCCTCACTTTCTTCGTCCATTTCTTCTCCATTCATGTAGTTTCTTTTGTTGACGTAGCTCGGGAAGTCTTCTTGACTTCTATCGTAATCTGGTTCTTCGATGTCCCCATTCTCGCTGCGTTTGTGGTGCTTTTTCTTATGGTGGTATCTGTGGGTTGGCTTCCAGATCCTCTTCTCTATCCCCTCATCCTCTTCATCTCCGTCCCCGTAGGTTCTTTTGATCATGTAACTTGGGAAGGCTTCTTGACTTCTGTCATAGTCCAGGTCGTTGCGTTTTTCCCGGCTGGTTAGAAGATGACTTCTTTTATACTCGTAGAAAGGAAATTCCTCCTGGCTACGCTCCTCATCGGGATTGTCACGCTTGTAAATCATAGAGAAAAATCTTTTCTGAGGAAACTCCTCCTGGCTTCTGTCATCAGAATCTTCTCTTTTATGCATGTTGAATCTTTTATAGAAACTTGGGAACTCTTCTTGGCTTCGTTCATCATCCATTCCCTCACGCTTTTCTTTTAGTCTTCTCTTCATGAAACTCGGGAACTCTTCCTGACTTCGATCATCATCCATTCCCTCACGCTTTTCCTT
The DNA here is from genome assembly GCF_052040795.2 of Danio rerio. NCBI lineage: Eukaryota > Metazoa > Chordata > Actinopteri > Cypriniformes > Danionidae > Danio > Danio rerio. The sequence continues at coordinate 49,955,770 of NC_141040.1, read as the reverse complement.
TAGTCTTCTCTTCATGAAACTCGGGAACTCTTCCTGACTTCGATCATCATCCATTCCCTCACGCTTTTCCTTTAGTCTTCTCTTCATGAAACTCGGGAACTCTTCCTGGCTTCGTTCATCATCCATTCCCTCACGTTTACCCTTGATTCCTCTTTTCATGAAGCTTGGGAATTCTTCCTGACTTCGTTCGTCGTCCATTTCCTCACGTCTGTCTTTGGTTCTTTTAACGAAGCTTGGAAACTCTTCTTGGCTCCGTTCATCACCCAACTCCTCCCGTTTGTCAGCAGCCTTGTGGAGATGGTCAATGAGTTCCTCATCTTTGACTTTAGACTCTTCTCTTGGTTTTTTCAGCTCCTCTTGAGTTGGTTCTTTAGTATTTTTCACATCTTTGGAATGATCAGATCCTAAATTGAGGTAGAAATATATATATATATTTTTAAAGTTACTTGTAACCAGTGGTGTAAAACAACAAATTGCAAATGAATAAAGTAATTAAGTAATTTTTAATCAGGAATTGTAGATTACTAAATAGTTTTAAAAATGTGTACTTTAACTTGAGTATGATTTTAGTGCTGTGTCAGTACTTTTACTGCACTATTTTCTTTCTGCCTGGAGTCAGTACTTTTTTTTTCTTGTCTAGAAAGATTGGTTAAGGAGAATAATCAGTCCTGTGATTTCTGTCCTATCAAATCATAAAAGGATAAATTGCAAAATAATGGAATTACTGTAACCCAATATTTTTAATCAGGAATTGTACTTTATATTTTTAAAAATATGTCATTACACTAAACATGATTAAGACAACCCAATATCTTTTTAATTCCCCTTAGCTGGCAAACAGGGCGTGGCACAAAGTGGAATGCTTAATTTACAATGAGAAAGATAAGAAACAAGAATATTTATTCACCCAAAGTATATTTACAAATGTGTACAATAAATGCAAACTAAACAAATTTGCAAGTAAAAACAAACCTTACAAAGGGAAGGAAATGAAGCAGTGCCAAATCAAAGATAATAGCAAATTAAACATGCTAACTAAACCCTGACCATGTCTAAATAACTAAAAGGAAAGCTGAAAATTGGGGAAAAAGTCTTAGGAAAAATAGTAAAAACATACTTAAGTATGTGTACTACTTTTGCATTTATTATACGCATTTGTAAATATACTTTGGGTGATTTAAATATTCTTATTTTTTTCTTATTGTAAATAAAGTGTACCACTTTTTGCCATGCCCCGTTACATATATATATTCTTGTTGGCTTAGTCCCTTTATTAATCCGGGGTGGCCACAGCGGAATGAACCGCCAACTAATCCAGCACATTTTTACGCAGCGGATGCCCTTCCAGCTGCAACCCATCTCTGGGAAACATCCACACACACATTCACACACACACACACACACACTACAGACAATTTAGCCTACCCAATTCACCTGTACTGCATGTCTTTGGACTGTGGGGGAAACCGGAGCACCCGGAGGAAACCCATGCGAACGCAGGGAGAACATGCAAATTCCACCAAGAAACACCAACTGAGCCAAGGATCGAACCAGCGATCTTCTTGCTGTGAGGCAACAGCACTACCTACTGCGCCACTGCGTCACCCATATATATATATATATATATATATATATATATATATATATATATATATATATATATATATATATATATATATATATATATATATATATATATATTTTTTTTTTTTTTTTACTTTATTTTTATACATTCAGTGACAGCAGCGATTATAGAAAAAAGAAAAAAAACGAAAGAGAAAAAAAGTAACCCTAGATGTAAATAAAAACAAACAAAAAAAACATTTTCTGTTTTAAAGGAGCTGGAAATACTATGTCCTGTTCAGATACACAGTAACAGGTACCCATCTTTGTTAAAAAATATCCAGTTTTAATTGAAGTTGAGCCGTCATAAACTCCAATCCTATACATAGATTCAAGTCTGTCTATCCACTGTACTATTGTTGGAGAGTGTGGCTTCATCCAATTTATTGTTCTAGTCTTTCTTGCACTTAGTAAAAGTATATGTAGTATATATCTCTGGTTTTTATTATGAGTATCCTGAGGTATCCCTTCAAGCAAGAAAAACAGGGGAGTAAAAGGTAGATCTAACTGCATAATTTTCATAATCTTAATCTACCCCTTGCCAAAATGCAGGTATCTTCAGACAGTACATATTTTTAAAACTACTTAGTGTTGTACAATTCCTGATTAAAACTATTTGGTTACAGTAATTTGATTTAATTGCAATTTATTGTTTTACAATTTGATTGGACAGAAATCACAGCACTGATTATTCTCCTTAACCAATATTTGAAGAAAGCATACTTAAGTATGTTTTTAGTGCTGTATCAGTACTTACCACACTTTTATTTCAACATGCAGTCATTGTCATTCATTCATTCATTTTCTTTTTGGCTTAGTCCCTTTATTAATCTGGGCTCGCCACAGCGGAATGAACCGCCAACTTATCCAGCATGTTTTACGCAGCGAATGCTCTTCCAGCTGCAACCCATCACAGGGAAACAACCATACACACTCATACACTACGGGCAATTTAGCCTACCCAATTCACCTGTACAGCATGTCTTTAGACTTGTGGGGAAACCGGAGGAATCCCACGGGAATGCAGGGAAAAGATGCAAACTCCACACAGAAATGCCAACTGACCCAGCCGAGGCTCGAACCAGCAACCTTGTTGCTGTAAGGCGACAGCACTACCTACTGCGCCACTGCATCGCCCCAACCTGCAATCACTATTTTTTTTTGGTCTACGAAGATTGGTCAAGTAGAATAATCAGAATACTTGCAAAGACCGAGAGAATCCTGAGATGATGGAGATGACCCATTCCTGCTGTATGTACGAGTAAAATCGACAAATGCCCTTAAACAACAACTAAATGAACTACAGAATGCTACGTTTTCAAATACATGCACAATTTGCATAACACTCACTACTTGCTATTCTTGACTACTTTAAGAAGTGCTACTTTTTACTCAGACTATCAGATAATTTGACTACTTGCACTTTGTTTTTGGAAGTTAATGGTACATTTACTTGAGTATGATCTTTCAGTACTCTTTGCTTGTAACTCATTTTCATTTCGGTGTGTATGCATTGCTTGAATACATCCAATTATTAGTTTGCAGACTTAGAATGAAACCACTGACCCATAACCGTCTCATCCAGCAAGCCCGATGTGCTGAGGTTAGAAATGATGGTGATATAGTGTGACCACTCTCGCGCTACATGTCCAAATGATATTTCACTACACATTTAAATGCAAACACTGTTATGCTGGAATTACTCTGAGATGTCTACACTGAAAAAAATATTCATTAGATTTAACATCTTGTTTTTTTAAATAGCTGGTTGCAAATAATTCACATGGGCTGAATTTAAGCTAATTAAGTTGAACATTACTACATTTAAATTGTTTAAATTCAGTCCATATGAATTGTTTACAACTAATTACCTAACAAAAATGTAGTAAATCCAATTAAATATTATTTTGATTGTGCATATTTGATCACCCACTAATAAATCATAATATTCTCCAACCTCAAAAACACACTGAGAGCAACACATACCTTGTGAGAGGATGTTTCTGCATTCTGGATGCAGCGGAGTATCATCGGTCTTATACAGCTCCTTCGAAAGGATCTCAACTAAACACTTGGTAAGCTGAAAAGAAGTAATGTACTTTTACTAAAACGAATGGAAATTTTATTTCTTTGTTTTTTTTTCCATATAGACAGAAGAGACAGCATACCAGCCCCTCTCTTCGGCTGTCCTGCTCAACTGGTATGGACCCTCCATCTGACAGAGTAAAAGCGTGGTATTACAGTAATCGTTATATCAGTATCATCAATTAGCTCTCACTTATACAAAAACAATCTAAAGAAGAGATATCCGTCGGGATCTACTACTATAGTTCTGCAGTGAAAGTGTCGTGCTGCTGACCGTGGTGCTGAAATGTTTATCCAGTGATTCTCTATGTTCAATATCAGAGTATTTCACTTACCCGCAGCGAGGAAAACAAACACGCAGAGAAAAGCCGCGAACTTCATGATGCTCTCAGATGTTTTCTCCTGTCTTTGTTATCCGGATCAGATCTTTTGTCGTATTTTTTTCGGGCTGGATGAGCAGAGAGAAGCTCGTCTGCGGCTCGAAGCGCGCGCTGCGTCTGTTTTGAGCGCGCGGGACACGCGGGTCTGCGCTCGTCAGTTCATGCGCTGCTTACGTCACGCCTAATGTGATTCCTAAATAGGACTATCACACACACACACGCACACGTAAATTAAATTTTACAATACATTGCCTATGTTTAGTATGGAAGTTACGTCGTTGAATTTGTTTATATACATGCACAATTTCATCACTCTTCAGTCTGAGAGTAATTGAATAATGTAAGGAAGTTGACACGTGGATATGTTTTCGTAGCTGGATTTTTAAAAGTAAAGCACCCTTTATAAATAAGTACACCCGTTACAGATCTTGAATGATATAGAACAGGGGTGCCCAAACGTTTTCGTATGAAGGGCCAAAAACCAAATATCATCAAGAGCTGTGGGCCGAAGGTAAGTATACTAAACTATATTACCTTAAAATTTTCCATGGGTAAATTCCTAATTTATTTCATAATATTTAAAAAATAAACCTTTAAAAAAGACCTTTAAATCGTGTTAACGAATGCAGTATATTTTTAAAATGATAAATCATTACAATAAAAACATAAATAATCACATTTATAACAGTGGAATTAATGCTGAATTCACCAGTCAAGCAGAATCTGCCTGCTTACTGATGTCTCTGCATTGTCTTCTATCCATCCAGTGACAGTTAGTCCTTTAAAAAATCTGATTAATTTAAAACTATTCATTTCAGTTTTTCATAGCTTAGCAATAAAACAAACAAACTAAATAAATATTGCATTAAATTAGAAAAGACAGTCTCTAGACCATCCCCAACATACCTTCTCTCTTCTCAGATGGGATGGTGGGCTAAATCAAAGATTAGAATGGGCCAACTTTGATCTGCAGGCCACAATTTGGGCATCTCTGCTATTGAATATGATGTTTATATACAGTTGAAATCAGAATTATTAACCCCCCTTTGAATTAAAAAAAATTCTGACTTCAACTGTATTTACTTTAATTTAGTCAGCACCAAAGACAAAACTGGAGCGAATTTAACAAAATAGCCTAATATAAGATCACAGTGCAAAAGTTAGTACAACACAATGAATGTGTTAGGGGAATAAATGAAATAAAATTTGAATAAAGAGGAAAAATCAAGGGAACTTTTAAAAAAATATATATAAAATTGAGTGGAAATTTTGTAGTGTTTATTTATTTATTTTTTGCAAAACGTAATTTGAATTAAAGTTTCATAAACTCATTTCGAGAGGAGCACGTGATAGGATTGAGCACAGCTGGATTCTCATCTGCAATCAGTAATAATCCAATCAGATTGATTCAAACTTACAATAAATATACCGTTTTCACCCTACTGCCTTATCTTCATTTTGGAAAAATTCCCCCTTCCACCCACTCCTCCTATTCCTCCCTTTTCTAAAGGGAGCTTTTGAGACCTACCCGATCTCAAACTCCCTTTATATGCTTACTGGCCAGACTGGAGCCTTGGGCTTAATTATCTTAGAGCTTAGGGTTCTCTCCCGGGACAGCATGCCAAACCTGTCATTAATGCCAAGCATATCTAAAGGCTGATTTATACTTCTGCGTCAAGCGCACGCGTATGGTTCGGCCGTCTGCGCCGCTGACGTGCACCTCTCAAAAAGGTAACTACACGTCACAACGACGCGTTGAGCAAGCTCTGTGATTGGTCAGCTTGGTAGCGCTGACAAGTCTGGGCGGACCGAGAGCCGCGTGAGCGCTGCAAGCCCGATGGTGCGATTGTTTACAAGTGTGGAGTCTTGTGAAGGAGCTCCGGATGGAAAGTTTTGTGTTTACCTAATAGTTAAAGTTCTTGCAAGTCCGCCGGTTCCTGCCTCAAAATGAGCGAGTTTGAGCCACTTGTACATTCAGGAAGAGTTCAGGAAAAACAAAACACCAGCGAAGAAACTCGACACAGAGAAACATTAACACCTCACTGCCAACTAGCATTTCGGAAGTGTAAATGCAGACCAACAGGGACAGCACGCAGAAGTAAAAATGCACAGCTACGTGCATTGCATGCGCGGTGGGTTACGCCGGTCACTTGACGCAGAAGTATAAACCAGGCTTAAGTGTGAACTCTTGAAATTGATTATTTTCAACGCAATCTCACAGATACTCGTAACTTTTTGATTTAGTGGCTAATTTGTATGAATTCGTACGATCTAATTCGTACAATTTATTACGATTTGCTTATCGCCCAGTGATGGTTGGGGTTAGGGGTGGGGTTAGGTGCCACGTCTCCTTTTTAAAATCGTACATTTCCTTACGACTGAACTCGTACGTATTTGTACGAATTAGCCACTAAACTGGCAAAACGTAAAATACTTAGGTTTCCTCGTGGGATCAGGCTTCCATTGTTTATATTAACTGATTAATTAACTTCACTCATTTATGCAGTGCACAGTATTATCAACTCCTATATGTTAGAGAGCAAAATAAATCAGTTTCCTAAAATGTGAAGCAGAAAAAAATTAAATATACTTTTTAATAATGTAATAATGACAAGCAACTGAAGACCCCAATAATACAGGATCAAAATTAGAGGATCAAATCAGTCATATTTGCAATGATCTACAGTTTTAAATATTCAGTCTATATGAAAGAAATTTTACTTTTTATTTCAACCGTAAAGGTGGTAATGCCTGTAATGCACCTTTAAACACCGACTTCGAAAAATAAATGACTTTTTTGCTGCATGAAATATCCTTTGGTTAAAAAAAGTGTGAGGACAAACCCTGCTCTTCCATATTTATTATATATTAGAACAGACACCCATAAAACCTTTGAGTGCATTGATAGTGTGTATTAAAAACAAATACTCTAACTCAAGTGTTTGAAATCTTACAAGCCCCTGCAATGCAGTTTTATTCCTTAAGCATCACATACTCCATCTAAATAAAGAATAATTTTTAATTATCATCCATATTAATTAAATAAGAACATCTCGTTTGCCTTTAGACAGTGTGTTGTGCAGTTTACAGACGCCGCTTCATTCATGGCCGTGTGATTTGTGAATCTCCAAAGTAATTTCTGGCTGGTGTGCTCAGAGTTTTTACTGACGGATTGCACCTGGGATGTTGTAGTTGACATGAACACGAGGCGCTTGCAGTTAAACAGCAGCAGAATGATGAAAGACAGCCTCTGATTTATGGATTTTTGGTGGATTCATCATCCACACAAGCAGAATAAGGAACAGGCCACATTTTAGCTTGTCAAATGCTGGCAGAAGAGCCTGTGGCCATGTTTGCGGCTCGTCTTTTCATTTCCCTGTGAGACCGTTTGTCTTGGAAATGAATGTTGTGGTACTAATATGAATACCGGAAAAGGTGACAATGCAGTGAAAGCTTTCTGAGTGTGAAAGAAGGACAAGTATCACTTAAAAATGCACCTTGTTTGGCATTTGATTCAAAGTAATAACTAAATTAACAGTAAAAAGGCTATAAAATTGGACTTTAGAGTCAGTAATGATTGAAATTGTTATGTTATATGATTTTTGGCCTTTTATTTGTTAGTATTATCTGGTAATATTCACTTTATAATCAATCGTGTAGCGGAAAAGTGCGTTAGTATGGTTTTATTTAGTTATTTGACAAATCATTAGGCGAATTCAAACACAAAGTGTGGGTTAAATGTAATGTAATGCTTTCAAATACATTAATGCACATTATTTGTAACTTGTCAAATGTAGTTGTGTTAAATTAGTTGAATTTGAACTTATAAATCCATTCAAAGTCAGCATTAAAGGAAAATGTACAATGTTTGTTTTGCTAAAGCACATTGTTAGGATTAAGGTGAATCATTAATCTGTGAAAGTTTACCATTTACTTTCACACTGGAATGGCAATGGATTGAGATGTTTAGCCACCCCCCTTCAACAGTTAGTTTGCTGCTAGTAAAAGATAAGAGGAGTACAAAATTAAACCCCGCCCCCTACTCATTATTCCAGTTCAGTTGGAAATGCATTATCGCACTAAACAGCACATGGACTTTAATTATGAAAAATATTTATTATTTTTTGATAGTTTAGATTAATAAATACAGTACAAGTACAGGTATTATTGGTTGGTAGAACTATTTATTGTACATTAAACGCATTGAAAATGTCTTTAAAATGCAATTTGTTGACATTTAAAATCACTTATTTCACATGCTTTAGTATATTGGTCAACTTGTTAACATATGTGTACTTTCTAAATGTATTACGAAGACAAAAACAAACAAACAAACAATGTACATAAGGAAAATTGGGATACATATTGCATTTTTGTATTGTCAAAACAGTTGTCAGTCTTGTCAAAGTGCACTTAAGACTATTTTAAGGTCAGAAATGGTATATTAGGCTATTTCCAAGTTTAATATTGAGTTTAGTCATTTACTGGCAGTGTTTAAAATCTGAAATTACAACCCCAAATCAGGGACAGTATAGAAAACACGAATAAAAAGAAAGTGATTTTAAAATTGACTTTGACTTGTATTTCATTGCAGACAACACAACAAACATTATTTAATGTGTTCCTCGTGATTTTTTGTTGTTGTTTTTTCAACATTGATTCTTGCAACACATTTCAGAACAAGTAGCAACAGTAAAGCATTTACCACATTACAATGTTGCCATTCCATTTCACAACATTTGAAAGATGTTTAGGGACTGAAGACACCAAGTGTTGAAAAGTTTTAGGTGTAATTTTGTCCCATTCTTCTTCCAAACAAGTACAGGGTCTTCATTGTCACATTTTGCGCTTTAAAATGTGTCACACATTCTTTATTGGAGACAGGTCAGGACTGCAAGCAGGCCAGTCAAATATATGTACCTGTACTTTTTAAATGGTGGCATTACAGAAGTGCAAGTTACGTTTGCCAATGGCACTGACACAACCCCATACCATCCCTACCCTGGCTTTTGTACTTGTTGCTGGAAACACTCTCGATGATCCTTTTTTTTTTCTTTGGTCTAGAGCACACAGCATTCATTTTCTCCTAAAAAATACTTGAAATACTGATTCATCTGACCACAGTATTTCATGTTTCCACTGTGTGTGATGGTCAATCCCAGATGCCTCCGAGCCCAGAGAAGCTGACGGTGCTTCTGGACACTGTTAACATAGGGCTTCCTTATGGCACAGTACAGTTTTCACTGCCATTTGTGGATGTAACTATGTATTGTGGTATTTGTGGCTTCAAGTCACATCATTATTAAACAATTTTACCTGATTACTAGCTCTAAATTACACCTTTCCCAACTTTTTTTTAAATGTGAACCAAAATTAGAATACGTGTTTATTTTGAAAACAAAACAAAACAAAACAATGTAAATCATTAACACATTAAATAATGTTTGATGTATTACCACCTCCAATATGAAGAAGATATTTTTGAAGTATGCTGGAAAGACGATGGAAGTCAATGGTTACAGGTTTCCAGCATTTTTAGAGGTTTAAGAATAAAGAGAAATGATGTTTACTTGATTATGCCAGTAAATAATGACAAAATTTTAAACTTCCCATCCCTTGTTTGTGTCTAAAGTTAGTTGACTTTTTTCTTTAGTGAATAGATATTTAACGTTCAAGCCAAACATTTCAAATAAATAAGCAAACAAGTCTTAAGGTGGGTAACAGTACGGGGTCTTTGTTGTAGCATTTTGCACTTCAAAATGTGCCAGACATTCTGTATTGGAGACAGGTCAGGACTGCAAGCAAGCCGGTCAAGTATGCGTTCTATTTTGATGGTGCCATCACAGAAGTGCAAGTTACCTTTGCTAAGGGCACTGACACAACCCTATACCATCACTACCCTGGCTTTTGCCTGCTGGAAACACTCTCGATGATCCTTTCTTTCTTTAAGCAGACGGCGTCCATTTCTCCCCCCAAAAAAACCCTGAAATACTGACCACAGTATTTCATGTTTCCACTGTGTGATGGTCCATCCCACATGCCTTAAAGCCCAGAGAAGTCGACGGCGCTTCTGGACACTGTTAACATAGGGCTTCCATTTGGCACAGTACATTTTTCACTGGCATTTGTGGATGTAACTCTGTATTGTGGTATTTGTGGTTACTGTCCCAAACTGTCCCAACTTTTTTTTAGAAATGTGAACCAAAATCGAAATATGTGCCTGTAATGAAAAAAATACAACAATGTAAATCACAAGGAACACATTAAATAATGTTTGTTGTATGACCACCCCCTCCAAAAAAAGAACTATTAAACACAAAGGAGATATTTTGAAGTATGCTGGAGAGACGATGGAAGTCAATGGTTACAGGTTTCCAGCATTGTTAGAGCTTTGATAATAAATAAAAATAACGTTTACTTGATTATGCTAGTAAATAATGACAGAAATAAAAATTTTCCATTCCTTATTTGTGTTTAAAGTTAGTTGACTTTATCTATAACGAATAGATATTTAACGTTTAGGCCAAATGTTCCAAATAAATGAGCAAAAAGTGGTATAGTATTTCTTGATGAGCACTAAACGTCTGTTTTGCACTTGAAATACGAGATTTCTGACTGAACTATGCGATTGTCAAACTGACAATGAAAAACTGATAAATGTCTTTTAATTAAAGACTACATAACGAGTCTCATGAATAAATAAGCGATAATTGCACAGCGCTGTCTGGCTCTCATCCCTATACACTAATGGATTTCAATACCCGCTATTGTTTTATGCCGGAAACCGAAACACCAACCCGTAATATCTGTTGCATCCCAGTATTTATCATTTTTATAGTCACCTCTCTCCCTCCTCTGGGAAATCGGGACTGCTGGAACGTTTAGGATAATATGCCACGACCGTATATCCATCACACTTGTATTCAGCTGTGAAGCTCGATGCTATGAATTATACAGACATCTCGCATCTAAAGCCCAAATCCCTGTTCATTATTTATTCGGTCAAAAAAAAAAAAGAGCTATCAGAGTCATTGCTGCACACATGTGGACACGATAAACAGTGAGGATAAGATGCAAATTTAGTACGTAGGAGCTGCGGATTTAGTAATTGTGCTGAGAGCATCGGCCCCTAGAATAATATCTGGTTTGTTTGGCTTTAATCAAAGTTATTTGCATACAGAAACAAAAGGCAGTGGCCGGCAGCGGGGGCACGAGTATGGCAAGCCTTAATAACATTTATCTATACACTACCTGACCAAAAGTCTTGTCGTCCATCCCAGTTGTAAGAGCAACAAATATTAACCTGACTTCTAGTTGATGATTTGGAAAAGTGGCTGATTTTTCTAGATTTTTCTGATGAATCATTTGTTGAACTGCATCACAAATACTGCAGAAAACCTATTGAAGCACGCATGGACCCAAGATTCTCATAGAAATCAGTCAAGTTTGGTGAAGGAAACATCATGGTTTGGACTTACATTCAGTATGCGAGAGAGCAACATCGACAGCCTGAGGGAATCAAGACACTTGTGCTGCTCATTACAAACCACAGGAGAGGGCAAATTCTTCAGCAGGATAGCGCTCCTTCTCATACTTAAGCCTCCACATCAAAGTTCCTGAAAGCAAAGAAGGTCAAGGTGCTCCAGGATTGGCCAGCCCAGTCACCAGATATTAACATTATTGAGTATGTCTGGGGTAGATGGAGGAGCCATTGAAGATGAATCCAAAGAATCTTGAACTCTGGGAGTCCTGCAAGAACGCTTTCTTTGCCTACTTATTTGAGTCATTGCAGAGATGTATGGATGCAGTCCTCCAAGCTCATGGGAGTCATACACAATATTAACTCTTTTTCCACTGCAGCATGACTTTATATTCTATACTGTACATTATTTTTGTTAAGTGACAAGACTTTTGTCTAAGCAAAGTCCTTACTGTCCTAATTAAATAATTAAAAATCAAGGCATGATCATATTTTATTTTGGTGAAATAAGCGTAATCTAGAGGCCTTTGCCTTTCTTATAAGCCACTCCTGATACCAGATGATCAACTAGAAGTCAAGTTATTTCCTAAATAACTTAGACTTTCTCTATTATGACAGATTGCGCTGACAAACGAGATTCCAAATGCAGCTTTATTTTTAAATGTGATGGTCGTACAGGCAAGGGGAAACAGGACCACCAGGAACAACAAAAAATCCAAAACGTAATCCAGATAATAAGCGATGGTCAGGGCAGGCAGAGAACAGTCAAAATGGGGTAAACGGACCAGGAATCAATACACAGAAAGGCAAACACTGGTAAATGCTTTGAAATGCACATAAACCTTAACAACACTCACCAAAAGACAGTATGAAACCGGGGTGTACATATCATCCATGTAATCATTAAGAATGACCATCACTTGTGTGTTTAATCAGAGGGAATAGGTAAAGTCTAGATCGGATACGCGGCCGACTGGAAGTGCGATATGCACATCAAAATCGCAGCATTTTTTATGACACTGTATAACAATAATTAATATTTTTAGTCATGTGATGGTTGGGTTTAGGGTTGGGGTGGGGGTAGGTGTCAAAAAATACAATTTATTGGGTAATTTAACAGATATCATAAATAATACTCTGTGCAATTACTGTTTTACCTTACTGTGAATATTAGGTTTAGGGCTGGTGTGGGGGAAGACATTAATAAAATACAATAAATGGTAAATTAAATAATATAAATAATTCTTCTTAACTTCCGGTCGCAACCATATCCGATCTAGCAACAACTGAGGGAATAAGGAACTGGTGTGCATGAGATGCATGATGGATGGTGTGCATGATGCATGATCCTTTTTCAGGCTGGAAAATGACCAGCTAAATCCAGCTTAAACCAGCTTGACCAGCCTGGTTTAAGCTGGACATAGCTGGTTTTGGCTGGGCTCCCAGCCTGGCTAAGCTGGTCAAGCTGGTCATCTCCCAGCCTGACCAGTTAAGACCAGGCTGGAAATGGCTGGAAACCAGCCTGGAAATGGCCAAAACCCCTCTAAAACCAGCCTGGTCGACCAGCTAAAACCAGCCAACCAGCTTAGGCTGGTTTAAGCTGTTTTTTTTCAGCAGGGTAAGGAAAATGGAGACTAAATAGTTGAGTTTTTAGTCGCTTTTTAAATACAGCGAGTGATTCTGCCGTTCTGATGCAGTGAGGGAGTTCATTCAACCAACTGGGCAGATTGAGCGCGAGCGTTTGGGAAAGCGTTTTCTTCCCTTTTTGGGATGGAATCACAAGGCGATGTTCATTCACAGAACTCAAGTTTCTGGAGGGTCTATAGATCTGCAGAAGTGAGAGCAGATATGAAGGGGCGCAGCCAGAAATTGCTTTGTAAGCAAACATCAGTGCTTTAAATTTGATTCGAGCATCAACTGGCAGCCAGTGCAAACGAATGAGTAGCGGAGTGACATGTGCTCTTTTAGGTTCGTTAAAGACCACATGTGCTGCTGCGTTCTGAAGCATCTGAGGAGGTTTGATAGAGTTAGCTGGAAGCCCGGTTAGTAGAAAGTTGCAATAGTCTAGTCTGGAAAGAACAAGAGCTTGAACAAGGAGTTGAGCTGCATGTTCAGATAGGAAGGGTCGAACTATAGATATTGCGGCGCCCTTTGCCTTTTGTTGACAGAAACTACAGTGAAACTCTTAGAAAAAGGCACTCAGGTAAGGGTGAGAGATAAGAAGTTTGTTGCAACGATCCTAATGAAATCCCTTAGGATTTTTCCCCCTCAGGGACACCCCTAAGTTAAATTACTGAAATACTAAGTTAAGGACTTTCATGCAACTGGCCACAGGTGTCGATTGTAAAGGATGATTCCACTTGCAGAGGAAGCGGTTGCCTGAGAGTGCAAGTCTGGGAGTGCAAGCCTGAAAGTGCAAGTGCAAATCTGCAGCCAGATTTAATAGGCATTAATATGAAACGTATAATCCTATCTAATGATTAATGAAAATACCTAAAAAACTAGGTAAGGAATAAGTACTACAACTAAAAGTTAAGTTCTAGTTGTATGAAACATGATGCTAAAATTTATAGATTAAATGTCTAAATGGCTTGCCGTACACATGAAGACTCTGCACTTTAGAAGGTTTGTGTGTTTGATCTTTATGGAGGAACAAAAGCCTTTTCTGGACCCAGAGCATCATAAAAGCAGATATGTTGCTGCTGAATTGAAATGATGTGGGCTGTGAGGGTGAGCGCTTTTATAGGGAATCTATTATGTGACAGCTTCTCCATCAAACTCCGAAATGCTTGGTCAGCATACATGCAGCATATGTCATGTTTAATATATGACATAGATAGCCTAGTCTATAAAACTGCTGGCAGAGAAATAGATCCTGTTTAATGTTATACACTGAATGTTTCATTTGAGAACAAAAAATCTTTTTCTGTGTTGAAAAAGAATAATAGTAGTGTACTTGCATGCTGGGTAAAAATGCAGATTTTTAGGCCACTTTATTAGGTACACCTGACTAGTACCGGACTGGACCCCCTTTTGCCTTCAGCACTGCAAAAAACCTAGAAAACTGTTTTTATTTTCCATTGGTCTTAGTACACAATTAAACTACAAAAGCGTCAAGTTTAAATAGGAAAATTGTATAAAGTTTTATGGTCCTTTTTGAGCAAATTGCTAATGGTTTAATCTTATTTATTGATTTATGATAAGCAAAGCTGAAAGTGCTTCTGCCAGAACCAGAGATCAACTGAATGGGTCCAAAAATGGTAAAACTTAAGTGTTTAAAAATGTTTAATCTGTAAAATGAGCCTTTAAAAAGTGATCACGTTGATTATATTGATGGAATTTAGCTGATTTTCAGACGCTGTGTAATTATAGCACCTGCTGCAGCCATGGTATGGCAGCAAAGTTCCTTGATGCTGGAATGAGTTCCTATCCATATCGACCTAGAAAATAGCAACTTTTATTTTCTGCCTTGGTACACGATAAGAGTCAAGCTTTAACTAGGAAACCTTTCTCAACTTTTTGGTAATTTTTGAGCAAATTGCTAGTAGGCTAATCTGATTCAGTGATTTATGCTAAGCTAAGCTAAAAAAAAAACTTGCCCCACCCTGCTAAAAAATCCAGCTTAAACCAGCCTAGGATGGTTGGCTGGTTTTAGCTAGTTGACCAGCCTGGTTTTAGAGGGGTTTTGGCCACTTGCAGGCTGGTTTTAGCTGGACAGGCTGGGAGATGACCAGCTAAAACCAGCTTGACCAGCCTAGCCAGGCTGGGAGCCCAGCCAAAACCAGCTTTGTCCAGTTTAAACCAGGATGGTCAAGCTGGTTTTAGATGGTTTTAACTGGTCACTTTCCAGCCTGACCAGCTAAGACCATGCTGGAAATGGCTGAAAATCAGCCTGGAAGTGGCCAAAACCCCTCTAAAACCAGCCTGGTCAACAAGCTAAAACCAGCCAACCAGCCTAGGCCTGTTTAAGATGGATTTTTCAGCAGGGCAGAAAGGAAGTTTAGCTGAATGGGTTAAAAACAGAAAACTCAACAGTTAATACTGGTGTTCCTTTAACCCCAGGAAAACTGATGCTAACCTTACATCTAAATTGTAAGTGTGAAACGTTTATCCTCAGTTAAAAGTGTTTGCCCACTTAAAAAAGTTGATGGTTGAAAAAGATGTCAGTACAATATCCTATTCAAATTGTCTTGCATTCTTGTCTTTTTGGTGGCTATAGTTTATTTTGGACTATTACATTTTTACAGAGAGACCAAATGTTGTCTTGTTTGATCCAATAAGTCTATGTTTTTTTGGGGCCCATTAGACATCTTTTTTTAACAGGCAATAGATGCTTGCTGGGTAGAATATCAATAAGGCAGGTATAAATGCAGTGGTGAAATCCACAATGAAAATTTTATTTCTTTGAATCCAAACAAACTGCTTTAAATATCAGAATAAACCATAAAAAAATAAACCATGCTAGACTGAAACTCCTTAAACCTAAAAACATGTCACTTATTCAAGGAATTGGGATCTCAAATAATATAGTCCACGATATGCATGCACCCTTTAGGCTTTGTGTATATTAGACACACAGATCATATTGTTGATGTGTGCTTTCAGTCTACATCAAACAAATCTCTTACATGCAGACATAGGAAACTATTAGCTAAATCAAACAGTGACAGCAGGTCTTGTGAGCAACTTCAAGGAGTTTAAACCTTTATTTAATGTGGGTTTGTGTACATTCAGAAAAGACAAACCTGTTGTGGTACAAGCAGTGGTGCAGGTGTTCAATGTATTCATTCACCGATGAGAAGCTCCTGCTCTGTGTTGATTTGCCGCTGCATTGCCTCTCTCGTCCCTTTAAACACAAATATAGCATCCTTTTTTTAACATGGATCATGTCCTCTTTATAAACATCCCCCGGTAGATCAATCATTTGAGTGAAATCCTCTGGTATAAATACATAGGAATACTTATTTCTTAGTTTTTTAGTAAGTTGTTTCCCAAATAATTTTCATGTGTGTAGTTAACTCAAATTTGCTATTTGAAAAATAATTTAAGAAATTAACATTGAGTAATTATTTAGTTTTTTAAAAAAGGGCACCTATTTTACCCCTTTTTACGAGATGTAAGATAAGCCTTTGGTGTCTCCAGAATAGATCTGTAAAGTTTCAGCACAAAATACCCATCAGATTATTTATTTTACAATAAAGAAGATTCCTGTTTTGGTTTCTGGGGTTGAGCTGAAGATCATTGCCCATACCCGACAGGACCCGATGGGTTTGGGTTCAGGCTTAATCATTTTAGACAGCGTCAGGCCAGGCTCAGGCTTGCGCTTCGGCTTGCGAAAGTAACCAATTCGTATGTCACAACATTAAAAAATATTCCTGCAAAGGTGAAACAAATGCGAATATGTATGTATATACCAGCAAATACCGTAAATACTGCTGTATGTAAAGTTAGATAACCGCTCCGAGGTGTCCTGGCATTTTCCTACCCATCAGATTATCTACCAACTCTGTATTTCAATGGTTCTGAGGTTGTTAGGGATTATGAGGGTTAGGGCGATATTACAGCTTCATATTACATTACTGCACACTAAAATTTACACTGGTAATACTGGTATTATGTAGGTTTAAAACAGCTCTTACATACACTGTTGTGTTTATATTTATGACACGACATTTGGTTTGTATGTCTACACATGTAGCAGAATGATGATAATCTTGACTTGTACAGTAATGAAAGCGAAACAGACAACACGCCGAGAAACACTGTGAAAATCTGCACTCTTGCCGCCCTGAGCTCTGTTCTCATTTTAAAACCCACATGAGGACCCGTGTGAGAGCTGAAACATTCAGACAGACTAGATAAAGCAGAATACAACAGAGAAACTGAAGCAGCAGAAGTGCACATAGAGGAGCTTTTCTCCCTTTATCCACCCCAAAACACTTTATAATTCATCCAAGACAACGGGAACGGTTTCAGGCCAACCAATGTACTTTGCTGTTGCCTATACACGAAAGAAACACTTAAGCTGAATGTACTGAGATTAATGTAATTTACTTATAGAAATGTAGACATTTGGGTAGAAAATGTTAATGTTTTGTGTAGTTGAAGTCAGAATTATTAGCCCCCCTTTGAATTTTTCCCACCTAATATTTCACAATTAATGTTTAACAGAGCAAGACAATTTCCACAGTATGCCTAATAATATTTTTTCTTCTGGAGAAAGTCTTTCTTGTTTTATTTTTGCTAGAGTAAAAGCAGTTTTTCATTTTTTAAACACCATTTTAAGGTTTAAAGTATTAGCCCCTTTAAGCTATTTTTTCCTGATAGTCTACAGAACAAACCATCGTTATACAATGACTTGCCTAATTACCCTAACCTGCCTAGTTAACATAATTACCCTGGTTAAGCCTTTAAATGTCACTTTAAGCTGTATAGAAGTGTCTTTAAAAATATCTAGTCAAATATTATTTACTGTCATCAAGGCAAAGATAAAATAAATCATTTATTAGAAATGAGCTATTAAAACTATTATATTTACAAATGTGTTGAAAAAAAAAATCTTCACTCCGTTCAACAGAAATTGGGGAAAAAATAAACAAGGGGGGCTAATAATTCTGACTTCATCTTGATGTTTTGGCATGATGTATTTTTTGAAATTTTACCAATGGCTTGCCACAAAAAAGGTAATATTTTTTTATTGATTGCTCTCCCTCAAGTTGTTTCAAAGCTTTAGGTGTTTCTTTCTTCTGTTGAATAGTAGGAAAAAGAAACACCATGGAATATAGTAGAACAGCTTTTTTCTAAATATCTTTTTGTGTTTAGCAGAAGAAAGAGACTCATAAAGGTTTAGTAAATGATGATAAATGAGTTTTTATTTTTAGGTCAGCTATGCCTTCCAACTCTATTCTCTTACATTATTTAGGGTTATTAGTATATCTACATTTTTTTTATGTAAAAAAAAATAATAATAATTGAAGTTAGGTTTACACTGAATAACATCTAAGAACATGCATACTCCGGATCAATTCTCCTGATTACTTATTAAAAAAAATAATAGTAAAAGAAATAGGATATTGTCCTCGCTGAACATGCCAATTTATTATTTTTTTTAAAGTTGGCATGAAATCAAAATAACAATTTTATTTTTATTTTTTTGCTACAACACATTATTAGTCTTAAGGTGAACAATCAATCCATGCACGTTTACTCACAGCAGCAATTTCCAGTTTACTTGAACTTGTTTTTTATATGTTTATGATTGGATGTAATGCTAAAAATCACAGCCTGGATACCTTTTGCAGTTTGGATTGTTTTTAAACTGACATTTTACTTTGATAAGTGTGAAAACTACTTGGATACAATATGCTTCAAAATCAGTTTTGTAAAATTAATTTGATGTGGACACAAATATGGAACATCTTTCCTTTAATCATATGTTTTTCTAATATAATATTAATAAATATTAATAAAATGGATCAATTAAAATCAGTTTTTTTTCCCTCTCCGTTGTTGTCGCCACTGGCTTGCATGGTTCAGGATCTGTAAAGCTACACATCGATGAATTTGCTCTTCAGTGTTTGAACTCTCAGTAATGATTTCAAACCATACTGAACTGGGCTAAACTGAACTGAACTTAAACACTAAAAACTGAACTACCCTGATCCAGTTACTAAGACCATTTATGTGAAGCTGCTTTGACACAATCTACATTGTAAAAGCGCTATAGAAATAAAGATGAATCCAATATAAAGAAATGTAAGTTTTTTACAAATGTATACAGTAACATAAGAGTTTACTGTAGGAAAAAAAGGAATACTACAGTATTTATTACGGTTATTCAGTAAAAATTTGTTAAAAGAGTGTTGTAAATACTATAATACACTTTACTAGAGTATGGTTTAAAAACGCTATAGTATTTGATTTAAATTACTAGAGTATTCATCATGTCAGTACATTGATATTTGAATAAAATATATTTGAAGATTGCATATCTACAAAAAAGTGAGCCAATTTTGTCTGAAGTAGTGTTCTTACAAGTATACTACTTATACCTGCATGAAAAATACACTAGGAAATTTCTATGAAATACTGTAGTGTTTTTGAATCATACTATAGTAAAGTACTTCAGTTAATCTGTTGTGGTTATTCTATAGTTGTAACACAACTTTAAACACACTACCAAATACTCTTTTCTACAACTATATACAGCAACATACAAGAGTTTACTGTAGTAAAAATGTTAGTATATTACAGTTTTTACAATTGATAGTTTAGTTAATAGTACTGTACACGCAACAAAAAAAATGTTACCTGTTAAAACTACTTACAGTTGAAAGCAGAAGTGTACATAGACTGTATAAAAAGGCTTATAACCATTTAACAGAAAGTCAGATGTTAATGTGGCTAAACCTTTTCTCTTTTAGGTAAATTGGAATTATCACATTTGTTTCTGTTATGCTTAATAGCAGAATAATGAGAGAGATGTTTTTGAGAAATTGTTATAACTTTTCTTGAAAGTCAAGTTTACATACAATAGGATTATTATGCCTCTGAAAAAGCTCAGATGATGATGTCTAGGTTTTGGAAATTTATGATTGACAACATTTGAGTTAATTGGAGGCAAAACTGCAGAATATTCAAAGAAAACCTCAAACACACTGATTCCTTGTGTGACAACATGGGAAAATCAACAAGCCAGAATCAACAAAAAAGCCAGATTACAATTTGCTGAATTACACTACAGAATATTTTTGGAGACATGTCCTGTGGTCTGATGGAGCTAAGATTGAACTGTTTGGCCATAATGACCAGTGTTACATGTGGAAGAAAAAAGGGAAACCTTACAAGCCTAGGAACACCATCCCAACTGTGAAGTATGGGGGCGGCAGCATCATGTTGTGGGGCTGTTTTGCTGCAGGAGGGACTGGTCCACTTCACAGCATAGATGGCATCATGAACAAAGAACATTATCTTAATATTAATCTGACTCAGTAACACCAATTCTGTCTGGAGGAATGGGCCAAAATTCCTGCAAGCTATTGTGAGAAGCTTGTGGAAGGATACCCAAAACATTTGACCAAAGTTTTACAGTTGAAAAAAGCAAAGCTAAAAAATACCAAGCAAATGTATGTAAACTATTGACTGTCTAGAAATGAATAAAAAAATATCCAAAAAAACTCTCGTTATTCTGGCATTTAGAAAAGGTAAATCATTTAGGTAATTCTAACGGACCTAAAATAGTCAACATTTAGTATGATTCACCATCAGACATTTAAAAAAAATGGTTATGTTCATTTTTTAGTGTAAACTTCTGGTTTCAACTGCATGTAAAATGAGCTGAAATAACAACATGATCATGTTGACCAAACACAAATTAAGTTAACTTAACACTTTTAACAAATGTATGTGGATAGAACATAAAAAAAATTAAGTTGTCCCAATGAAATGTGAAGAATTGTGTTCGTTTCAGTTCATTTTAAATAAGTAGTTTGAACAAGCAAAAAATCTGCACACAACGAGTTAAAAATTAAGCTTCGTATCACAGGAATAAGTTACATAAGAAACATATTTTTAAATCATGAAGCAATTTTTCAATATTTAAGTAAACCTCGGTATGTAGAGTTTTGTAATAGGGGATGTAAATGTATTTTATTTACTGCATTCTGTATTATGATTATTTAATACATGCACATATATACAGAGAACAAATGATTACCCTGCTGTGACATTATTATTCTTAATTTAAAAAAAAAAATAAATATATATATATATATATATATATATATATATATATATATATATATATATATATATATATACACACACACACACACACACACACACACACACATATATATATATATATATATATATATATATATATATATATATATATATATATATATATATATATATATACATATATTATATATATATATGCATTTGAACAAAACAGATTAATTAAACAGATATATTTATTAAAATAATATTTTAGTCACAGAACATCCTTAAAAATGCAAAAATAAAACAATAAATTAAAATAAAACTACTACAAAATTTTTTTATAAATTTCTTGCTTCTCTTGATTTTTGCTATTTTTGCAAATTTTATTTAAGATTTTTCCCTTACATAAATTTTGGCGCCCAATTTTTAAACCAGTATTGCGAGTTATTTTGTCAGATTAATTTGTTGAAGATTTCCCAGGATGGGTTGCTGCTGGAAGGGCATTATTTTATCATGGTCATGATGACAGTAAATAATATTGGTCACACTTTACAATAAGGTTCATTAGTTAATGCATTTACTAACATGAACTTATCATGAACAACACATGTACAGCATTTATTAATCATAATTGAACATTTACTAATACATTAATAACATTCATGTCTAGCTTGTTAACATTAGTTAATGCACCATGAGTTAACATGAACTAACAACGAACAACTGTATTTTCATTAACTAACGTTTATTAACATGAATAAATACAGTAGTAAATGTATTGTTCATTGTTTGTTCATGTTAGTAAATGCATTAATTAACATTAACTAATGAACCTTATTGTAAAGTGTGACCTTAATATTTTCTAAATATTTTTCAAGACACTTCTGTGCAATTTAAAGAGACATTTAAAGGCTTAACTAGGTTAATTAGGTTAACTAGGCAAGTTATGGTAATTAGGCAAGTTACTGTATGACGATGGTTTGATCTGTAAACAATCAAAAAATATAAAGGAGCTAATAATATTTATCTTAAAATGATTTTTAAAAGATTAAAAACTGCTTTTATTATAGCCGAAATAAAACAAATAAGACTTTCTCCAGAAGAAAAAGTATTGTAGAAAATACTGTGAAAATTTCCTTCCTCTGTTAAACATCATTTGGGAAATATTTAAAAAAGAAAAGGGAAATCACAGGAAGGCTAATAATATGGACTTTAACTGTATAACCTTACAGACTGACCTTACAGTCTCCAATGTTTCAGATAACACTGGAAGAACAAACTGATGAAATGAGACTCATGATAAGCTCCGTCTGCCCTAAAAGACAATATCAGCCAATTAACTGATTTAATTGAATCTTTCCAGAGGTTTCCACACCAGCGATGACCTGCTGATCTCCTTTAATTCATCAATTCCCCCTCAGAGGTCGTGTTTGTCAGCCGATGGCCTATCTGAAATCGATCAGACTTCAGCCATTATCTCTTTGCTCCACATCCAGAGGAAAACCCACAGCGGCAGAGGAGTTTAAACTGACATTTGAAGACTGCCGACACCTCCAGTCCCATTTTGGATAATGTGATCTGAGGAGGCATAAACATCCAGCGTGAGCCCGAGGCTGGTGAAACTAAATGAAGAGAGAAGGGAATGTGAGACTGAAGGAATTATGGGTAAAGATCTTTCCAAGATGAACATCGCTGAGGCCGAGAAAATGCTGCCAATCACGTCTGGAAGAAAAATAAGCAGGACAAATAAGAAAAGGACTGGAGTTCTGAAGAAAGATAGCAATGTGGTGGACCATTTACAGCAGGTAAATGTCATATCTTTGTTAATAATAATAATAATATAACTAATTCATCTTTTTTATATAAAATTGGTAATACTTTAAATTAGCCAGATATATACATTAGATGTCGCCTACCTTGCTGTTGTCTATTAGAAGGAATGCGTCATTAGAGCAACCATTTTAGCACAGGGTAGCGCTCCTTTGAAATGAATGCGAGACCAAGCTGCAGTGGAGGACTGTGGCCATCCAAAGCCAAAGATATACACATATATCTATGATAGAGAGTCTTCCCGGTGGTCAGTATGCAAATATTTTTTAAATTACGAATATTATAACTGTACATCACTTTTCTACATTAATGGATCAGTGATCACGTGGGCATTCCTGACAAAAAGCTTGTGTTTGTGTGTGTGGAAATGTACTATCCACCCTCCCTGTTAAATTTGAACTAATCCTAGTCCTGAAACACCGACCCTCTCCTGCTTTTACTTCTCATACTGTTGGAGGGAGCAATTCGTTAGTGAATGAATCTCCGTTATGAACAACTCGTTCACTTAATCGATTATAACAATAATACAATAATTCAACTTTCTGGCACTGCAGCATCCCTGATTTTATTCAGCAAACAATGCAAAGCTGAGTATTTATTGCGAGCTGGTGCTACTTTGCTTTATGATGAGTGCAGTAAGTGACTGTATTATCATCAATAACGTTGCCTGTTTCACACAAAAGTTCATAACATACAAAAACGTAAAAAACAAAATCTTACCTATGAAATGTTTTGCCTTTGTGCTTTGTTTTCTTTGTTTGCTCGTTACTGCACCCGTAGACAGCGCTAAAGTCCCACATCTTTACATAGTAACACTGTCTTGACTTGTACGGTTGAATGACTTTTGTCCTGTAAGCACTGTACCAATGTGGCGGCGCTATTGACGCATGCTCAGGGTCCCTATGCAATATCTAGTGTATATATATATGTTATTTAGCAAGGATGCATTAGATCAGAGATGCCTAAACTGGGCTCTTTGATTTGGCCAGCCGTCCATTTATTGCAACCTTTTATTTGTTTGTTTTATTTTTAAGCTACTATCCGAAACTAAATGTTTCAATTGAAATGGTGTAAATTAATCAGATTTAGCTTCAAATGTATATATAACGCATAGAGGACAATGCAGAGACTTTAGTAAGCGAATCAAGGGAAAGGTAAATTCTAAAGGCAAATCAAGGCAAAGGTAAAAAATGGATGGATGGATGGATGAATAGACTGGATGGATGGATCAATGAAGAGATGATGAATAGATTATGGATGGGTGGATAGATGGATGGATGAATAGACTATGGATTGACGAATAGACTGAATAAAATAAAAATTGATAAATAGATGACGGATGGATTGATGGATAGACTATAGATGGATGGATGGATAAAAAGACTTTATGGGTGAGTGGATGGATGGATAGATGGATGAATAGCCTAGATGGATGGATGGATGAATAGACTATAGACAGATGTATAGATGAATAGACTAGATGGATGGATCAATGAAGAGATGATGAATAGACTATGGATGGACGGATAAATAGATAACATATGGATGGATGGATGGATGGATGGATGAATAAATAGACTCAATGGATGATGGATGGATGAATAGACTATAGATGGATGGATGGATGGATAAATGAATATACTATGGATGGATGAATAAATGATGGATATATGGATGGATGGATAAATAGACTAGATGGGTGGATGGATGAATAGACAATGAATGAATGAATGAGTAGACAATGAATGAATGGATGGATAAATATACGATGGATGGACTGTGAATGGATGGATAGATGGACTGACTGACTGACTATATTCTCTATAACTGCAATGACCCTTAAGAAAAGCACACATAAAGCTGACCGTTTAGCTCAGACTAAATGATGATTGAAAGAAGCCCTCTGGCTTGTCCTTGTTATTCAATTACATGAGCACCAGTCTAATACTAATTCAGTCAACAATCTACATCAGTTAGTCTTACAAACGCCAGCGGGAGCGTTCAGACTGAATCACACCACTTCTCATGTAAATGAATGTGATTGAATTTGATACCCTTATCACAAATCATCATCTGCATTCATTCTTTTGTGCATGTCACCTACGACAAGAAAATGCATGGGCCGCACAAACCGAACATGATTTTGTATCTGTTCTTCAGTGAATGTGAAGACTTCCAGTCGCATTTGTTTGTCTGCATGCATAGTTTAAAACCTCCTCTGCTTGCTTCTCTCAAAATAAATGAAATGTGAAGGTCACATATAAAGGCTTGTCATCAAGCCCTAGCGTCTGATGTGCAAATGAAGCAAGCCACTCACAACCCTGAAGTGCAAATGGCGTCCGAGTGTGATGTCAGATCCATTATACTGCATCTGATCTGCATTAAAAACCGTATTCTGCTTTGTGTTTGAGTGACGATAACATGACGGAAGCATATTAGACGGATCAACAATCGAAATTACTTTACATTTGGTCATATTAGTGGATATCATAGTGAATGTAGGATTTATTTTTAATGTAAGCGCATGTAGGCCTGTTTCTAACCATTATTGGGCCATCATGAATAAAGTGAACAGAAGCGGATATAAATGAGGTATTTTATATATTTTATACTCAGTCTTATTTCCTATAACTGTAACCTTTTATGTCTAAAATTGTCTGTTTCAACTTATTATTATACTCTACACTGTACAAAAAAAAAAAAAAAAAAACTTGTTGCCTTACATTTTTAAACTGAACTTAACTTTATTGTGATGTAAAATGGCTTGTGTAACTTATAAAATTAGGTCAGAACATGATTTATACTTTCATTTTTGACAGTGTATAATTTAGATTCTGATGATTTGTACTGCAAAATAAAATTATGAGCTATAAAAAAATTTACATTTTGAATAAAAATGTATTTGAACCTGTGAGAATTAATTAGAAGTGCTACAATTCACACTCAAAATACCTATTAGAATTAAAACTGCAGTATTAGACTTTTGCTCATGTGTTGAAAATACATTTTGAAATTCACACTTTAAGTTCTTGTATGTTGGATATGCAATATTTTAATTTTATTTATATATTGAAAATCTTAAAATCTCAGTATTCTGACCTTTTTTCTGGCATTTAATCTAAAAATATAACATTTAAAGTCTGAATTGAGGAAAAAGCTGCAGAATTGTGAGAGATAATCTTAATTATTTTACATTTTGACAAAATGTAGCCCATATACTGCACAAAATGGGGCTAATTCAAGCTGTGACTGAAACCCTTTCAAACAGTATATATTTGTACCTCAAATATCTTATTTAATACCTTAAATGACAATATTAGTACCTAGGAATTTCAAATGCATTAATATGAACCCTTTTAGAAGGTAAAAAGAAAATTCTTTGATCATTTAAAGTTTATTTTTTTAACTTTTTGTGCTTAGTGGACAATATGAGCAGGTCGAGCAGGATCAGGAACGCTGTGGAGGTCAAAATCAAACTAGAAATGCTGAAATTCACACTTTAAATTGTAAGTAAAGTCCTTGTAAAAGATGAAAAGGCAGTATTGGAATTTTATTTATGTATTGAAAACCTATAACCTCAGGAATCTGATCTTTTTTCTGGCATTCAATCTCGAAACATTTTATTTAAATTCTTAATTGACAGGAAAAAGTAGCAGAATTGTGAGAGAAAAACGTAATTAAATTTTGACAAAATATTGGCAAATTCAAGCTGTGGCTGGAATGGTACCCTTTCAAAAGATTTATGTTTGTAACCTCAAAACTTCTTATTAATAGCTTAAATGGACATATAAGTACCTAGAAATTTCAAATGTATTAATATGAACCCCTATTGATACAAACGTGTACCGTTTGAAAGATAAAAAGAAAATTCTTTGATCATTTAAATTTCTTTTTTTTTTTTTTGTGCTCAGTGGACAATATGAGCAGGTCAAGCAGGATTAGGAATGCTGTGGGGCTCAAAGTCAAGCTAGAAATGCTGAAATTCACACTCACAATTCTTGGTAAAAGTCCTTGTGAGATGGAAATGCAGTATTGAAATTTTATTTATGATTTGAAAACCTATAACCTCAAAACCCATTTAATCTCAAAATATAATATTTAAAGTTTAGCAAAACTGTGAGATATAAACTTAATTATATTACATTTTGACAGTATTTGCTAATTCAAGCACATATAAAGATATACAGTTGAAGTCAGAATTATTAGCCCCCCCCCCCATTGAATTCTTTTTCTTTTTTAATCTTTCACAAAATGTTTAACAGAGCATAGAAATGTTCACAGTATGTCTGATAACATTTTTTCTCCTGGAGAAAGCCTTTGTTTTATTTCGGCTAGAACAAAAGCAGTTTTTAATTAAAAAAAAAAATTAAGGTCAAAATTATTAGCCCCTTTAAGCTATTTTTTTCAGATAGTCTACAGAACAAATCATTGTTATACAATAACTTGCCTAATTACCCTTACCTCCCTAGTTAACATAATTAACCTAGTTAAGCCTTTAAATGTCACTTTAAGCTGAATAGAAGTGTCTTGAAAAATATGTAGTCAAATATTATTTACTGTCATCATGGCAAAGATAAAATAAATCAGTTATTAGAGATGAGTTATTAAAACTATTATGTGCTGAAATGTGTTGAAGAAATCTTCTCTCCGTTAAACAGAAATTAGGGGAAAAAATTAACAGGGGGGCTAATAATTCAAGGGGGCTAATAGTTCTGACTTCAACGGTATATTTGTACCTAAAAGGTCTTATTTCATATCTCAAATGTACATATTACGTAGAAATATAGGGAAAAAGTATAGTGTTGTATTAGAAATGCTAAAATTAACAAGTAAAAATCCTTGTGAGATGGAAATGCATTACTATTTTACTTATGTGATACCTTATAACCTCAGGATTCTGACCGTTTTCCTGGCACTTAATCTCAGAATTTGATATTTAAACTCTAAATTAAGAGGGAAAGTAGCAGAACTGTGAGATGTAAACATAATTATATTACATTTGAACAAAATATTGGCTAATTCAAGCTGTGACTGGAACCTTTCACGACATATATTTGTACTTAAGCCTTATGGTACCTTAAATGAACATTTTAGAAGCTAGAAGTTTTAAAAGGTATATTAGTGTATTTTTTAGCTACAAGTATTTTAGTATTAGTATTAATATGAAGTCTTTAGATACGATGTGTGCTTTAATTCTCTTATTGATCTTTTAACGTTTTTTTAGTGATCAATATTAGTCAATCGAGCATGTTCAGGAATGCTGTGGGGGTCAAAGTCAAGCTAGAAATGCTGAAATTCACACACAGAATTCTAAGTAAAAATCATTGGAATTTGGACGTGCTGAGCACCTATAACCTCAGCATCATGACCTTTTTTTGTGTCAGTGTGCATGCTGGAAAACCATGACTGTTGCTCATCATAAGCCTGATATCATGAGGAAATGCAACTTCGTGTAATTTCATTTGTAAGACTTTTAAAAGGGTCCATGACCTCAAATCCTGTCCCCAAACTCAACTGTTATTGAGGGATGGGCAAATCTTTTAATTATCAAATTACACTGTGTTGTAATTATACATTAAAAAAAAAAACTAAGGTATATAGCACTGTGATATTTTGACATGAGCTGCTCATGATCACAGTGTTTTCAGTGTCTCAGTTTGGAGTAAAGTGTTGTACTTTACAAATACAACATGCTCCAATAAAAGTTTATAATCTGAATTATCTATTGATTTTTTGGTCAACAAAACAGAATCATTTTTAAAAACAAGTTACCTGCCTTATTAGAAGCTTGATGATTTCACATCTGAACAATATATTAATTTATCATTTTAACTATAGGCTATATTAACTTATTTTATTGTTATTTAAAAAAAATGAATATATTTAAGGTTATTATAATGCAATACAGCTCAGCAGTAGTGATATCTTTAATTTTTATTTCATGAAATAATAAATATCTCACATGAAAAAGTACTATAGAGATATGAATATGCATATGAACCACATACAGTTGGGTGGGGGAAACATGTTAGTTTAAAGCCTTAATAATGAGACTCATTTCTAAGAAAATAAATGATGTTACAGAGATTTGCATGAGTATGTATAGAAGTGCCATACAACGACCGTGCCACTAGGTGAGGCTGTTCCTACCCCTTTACAAGCACAATCTCAAATCTCTCTGATTACACGTGACTTCTTTTTAGCTTTTGGTTTCTGAAAGCCAGTCGAAAAATGTTTAATAATAATGATTAAATTGATCTTAAAAATAATTTGTATATGTTTAAAAAACTAATTATTCCAGCCAAACCTAAAGAAAAGGGGAGTAAAAGTGTAGAAGTATATATGAAGTACTGTAAAAATGTCCTGCTTTGTTAAACGTACTTTGTGATCTTCACGTGTTTTCCATTTATTTTTGGTTGTAAATTGCATTGTGGGAGTTTGATAACTGCTCTGGCATGATATTTTAGTAGTTTGAAATAATAGGAGAAACAATATATAGAGAACTGAGTCTGTAAAACAGAAAATGTACCGGCAGTTTATTACAAGGGTTTGTAGCATAATATACAACACCAACCCAGACAATATATCACTTTAAACTATTAAAAATGTCATTAAAAATCACCTTTTCTAACTTTTTAATGTTATAAATTTTTGGAAGAAAAATCATGATACCATAATGCAATTCAAAAGCATTAGTAAACAGAGAGAAAAAAAAACATGAATCACAAAATATGGAATATTAGCCATGTGATTAGCACGCCGACATATGGTACAGGAGCACGTCAGGGCATCCCGGCTTGAGGACATTTCCTTTCGTCCAACTTTCCCTCTCACTCTCCAACTTCGCTTTTCTGTCTCAATACGGTCTATCCAATAAAGGCAAAAAGGCCAAAAATAAATCTTAAATTTTTTTTTTTTTATCTTTATTTTATGAATATTTTTATGTGGGAAATATTTGGGAAACAAATTAAATCTCACCTAAGGGCTAATAATTTTGCCTTCGACTGTAAATGCTTTACTGCCACTTTTGATATGCTCTTTATGCTAAAACTTTAACTAAAAGGGCACCTATTTTACTCTTTTTACAAGAGGTAAGATAAGCCTTTGGTGTCTGCGGACTGTGTCTGTAAATAAAATAAGCATCAGATTTTTTATTATAGCCTCCAGAATCTGCCATTTTGGTGTTTAAGTACAGTGTAGCTGTTTTTGTGGCCTGTGACTTTAAATCCAAATGAGCTGCTTCTTCCCGCCCACTGTTCCCACGTGTCTGCTTTTCCTGCAATATAAACAGCCGTCAGTGATTGAGACGGACACAGATGAAGCTAAAATACAGCTCATTAGTCAAAAATACCAAGTACGTTTATTTGATGTATTTGTGGTGATTTATTCAAGCCTTTCTGAAATGATGAGTCGCACACAAATGCAGTTTGCAGTACACACACACAAACATATGTGTGTTTACGGACACCATGCGGCCGTGAAATACGTTGATGTACTTTTCCGTTAATTTAAAGACTTGCCGATAATTGCAGGATGAAACTTCATAATGATGGGATCCAAAACATCTAATCTTATTCAAACAGCATACCAATGCATTTTCCAAACATTCAGTTATCTGGACAATAAGGAAGTCCTTAAGCTGAGCTTAAAACGCAAGGTTTCCCAACTAGGACTTCACAATACAAACACTTTGAAGTAGCTCCAAGGAACCATGGCTGCGTCCGAAACCGCCTACTCAATAGGTACTGCATTTGAATAAAAAAAAACTACTCAGCCGTTAGAAAAGTATATTCTATACAATATGAATGTTAGATGTATGAATGGAATTCAGACGTACCTCATCCGCCATTTTGTCATGGTCAGGTGACATACCTGCATCAGTTACGTCGCTTTGCTCCCATTCATGAATTCGCTCACCGGGCATGATGAGATAGCGCAGCATGCATGGGATGCGCACTCCAGAATCTTGCCGAAAGTTGTAAATCATCCGGGTACTTCTCAAGTACTGATTTTCGTATTCTATGAATTCGGACATACTACTCGGCTCGCATACTTATTTTAGTGTACTATATAGTATGGAAGTATGTGGTTTTGAACACAGCCGTTTTTTTTTTCCTTTCAATTTTTTATTTTTTTTATTAACAATGTTGAACAGTAACAGAAAGGCATTAATACTTTTTAGAATTACACAAAAGACTAAGATAACAATCAAATTGCATACATTCACAAACTTAGCATCCTCGTTAATAATGCAACATATATAATTAAATAAAATAACAAAATTAACAAAAAAATAAATGCTAGAGAAACTTAAGTAGCAGGGGAGTTAAAGTCTTTAAAATATGAAACCAAAATCATTCAATGATGAATATAGATATCTTGCTCTTTGGCTTTTCATCTCTCTTAATGTCAGTTTTGAACACAGCCCATGGCTGCGTCCAAAACCGCATACTTCCATACTATATAGTACGCTAAAATCAGTATGCGAGCCGAGTAGTATGTCCGAATTCATAGAATTCGAAAATCAGTAGGCGAGAAGTACCCAGATGTCTTACTACTTCCGGCGAGATTCTGAAGTGCGCATCCCATGCACGCTGCACTATCCCATAATGCCCCGTGAGAGAATTCATGAATGGAAGTGAAACGACGCAACTGACGCAGGTACGTCACGTGACCGTGACAAAATGGCGGATGTAGTACGTCCGAATTCCATTCATACTTTTCACATTCATACTGTATAGAATGCACTTTTCTAATGGCCGAGTAGTACGTTTAAATTCAAATGCAGTACCTACTGAGTAGTAGGCGGTTTCGGACGCAGCCCATGTGTTCCCTCTACCACAACTAAATCTCTTCTTCATTCACCCACTCACCTATTATACATCCCAGGTGTCTGACCAGCGCCCTCTAGTGCCCTGTAGTTCCATTAGAACAGCATTTTTAGTCACATTATTTATTTCCAGAACTGAACAATTTAAGTATAGTCTACAAAACCGGCAAGTTAAATAAACTTAAATATGCAAGTTTTGGAAGACTCCATTACTCAATTAAATTGAGGCAACGAGTTTACTTAATTAATTTCGTTCAGGCAACTTATTAGGGTTTTCAGCGTGGGCATTTTATGTTATAACTAACGTGGTTCAAGTGATAGATCTGCGACAAAGCAACTACGGGTTTTGGGAAACACTCGTCACTACATTGTTCTTTTCCCAAACGATACATCGTACTATGATAGTTCAGCCACAGTTCTGTCATAGTTTGGGAAACGCACCCCAGAACAGCAGTAAAATATGCATATTAAAATAAAAAGATTATGTACAAAGTTTCTTTGTTTTGCATGAAAAGGCTTATTCACACACACACACACACACACACACACACACACACACACACACACACACACACACACACACACACACACACACACACACACACACACACACACACACACACACACACACAAACACACACACACACAAACACACACACCCACTCTCAACCCTTAATCACATTTCCAAGCTTATTGCAAAGCTTTCTGGGAAAATGTTGAAAGGGCAAAACTCAGCATTATCCCAAAAAACCCACAGCCACACAAACATGCTGATCAACACTCTCACTTCTACTTATTTCTTAAAAATACTAGCCAAAACACACACTAATCACCTCATATAAAGCCTCATTATATTTGCATCTTGAATTAGCACTGTATCTGAAAGCTGCCCCACACACACACTTTATTCATTATCTCTCTATTATCGTGCATGGACACAGACTCAGACAATGATCCACACACACACATACAGGGCCAAATGGTGGGAGTGTGAAAGCAGCATAAATAGAGAGAAAGAGACTGACTCATTAAATATGTATAATCCTGCAGTCTCATCCATTCAGCTCGGCTAAGTACTGTCCAAATAGAAAGCGTTCAGCAACAGGCCTCAGTTCAAAAGCCCAATTGTCTTTAACCTCTCAATAGCTCGAACAGAGAACAGGAAGAGCCGCCGGTGGCAGCAAACGTTCATCATAAAGAAATAAAGGACGCAGCAGAGCTAATTTATGGCTGGAGATATGCTTTATCTCCACATGGCATGATTTAAGGTCACGCTGTTCTGAACTCCATGACTTCGTTGCTGTTTTCTGCACAACTTTTTTTTCCTTCTTTCTTTCCTGTCTGACCTCTGTTATGCAACGCGGGACTTCCAGACTGTGTTTTGTCCTGTTCTGCTGAGGCACGGCAAGCATTATGCAATCATTTCTGCTGAAATAGACAGGCGCTGAAAAATCAATGTCTCCATGCTCGTTTTAAAGGGTCAATTTAGCATGCGGTGAAAAATATTTAATGATCAAAAAGTCATGAAGACATGTTTTTATCTGACTTGAACTTATTTAAATATGTTAATTAGTTTTAAGTGGTGGACGGTAAGCATTTTACCTTACTGTTTACTGTAATTGAGTACATATTTTAAGTATATGTAAATCAATATCTGTTTTATCTTCATTTTAAATGTCAATTTAGCATTCTGTGAATCAAAAAGTCAGGACGCCACATATTTGTGTTACTTTAACTGATTTTAATATGCTACACAGTAAGCATTTTTACCTCACTACTGTACTTAAGTACATATTTAAAGTATTTAGAAATCAAAGTCCCTGCTGGCCTTATCTAAAAGTATCAATTTAGCATGCTGTGAAAAACATTTAATGATCAAAAAGTCATGGCGACACGATTTTTGTGTTACTGTAACCTATTTGAATATGTTAATTAGGTTTAAGCAGCGAACAGTAAGCATTTTTACCTCACTATCTACTCTACTTAAGTACATATTTTAAGTATTTAAGTACACTGAAAAAAAGATTCATTGCGTTTACTATATTTTTTTAGGGTAAGTGGTTGAAAACAATTGATATGGGCTAATAATTCTGACTTCAACTGTATATACTTTTGAGGTACCAATATGAACCCTTCAAGTACAAATGTGTGCCTTTTCAAATGGTGCCACCCCAGTGATAGCTTGTGTACCTTTATTTCTGAGTGCACTTACCTTAAAAAAATATATAGTAAATCCAATGAATATTTTTTTCAGTGTACTATTTTTTTTTTTTTTTTTCATTTAGGAAGCTTTTGCTTCACTACTTTCCAAAACAAAAAGTTAACTTTTTACTCCACTACATTAACTAAATGATGAAGAGTGAAAAAGGAAGAAATTGCAACTTGCTCTGGGACAAGTTTTGAAAGTGAAATTTAACCTGTTAAATTGTTTTCATAAAATTGTAATGAAAAATGATTGCGTGAATTGGATGAATGTGCACATACCGTACCATAAAACTCTCCAGCAATATTTTTTTTATTATAAAGTGCTTTCATATATAATAGTGCCCTCCACTAATATTGTACTAAAACTAGGAAAATATAAAAAAAAAATTCTCACATGAATACATAAGGATACCAGTAACTGTAGTGCATACAGTTGAAGTCAGAATTATTAGCCCTCTTTCAATTTTTTTCTTCCTTTTTAAATATTTGCCAAATGATGTTTAACAGAATAAAGAAATTTTCACAGTACGTCTTATAATATTTTTTCTTCTGGAAAAAGTCTTGTTTGTTTTATTTCAGCTAGAATAAAAGCAGTTTTTAATTTTTTAAACACCATTAAATAGATAAAATTATTAGCTCCTTTAAGCGATATATTTCTCGATAGTCTACAGAACAAACCATCATTATACAATACCTTTCCTAATTACCCTAACCTGCCTAGTTAAACTAACTAACTTAGTTAAGTCTTTAAATGTCACTTTAAGCTGTATAGAAGTGTCTTAAAAAATATGTAGTCAAATATTTACAGTCATCACGGCAAAGATAAAATAATTCAGTTATTAGAAATGAGTTATTAAAGCTATTATGTTTACAAATGTGTTGCAAAAAATCTTCTCTCCATTAAACAGAAATTGGGGAAAAAATAAACAAGCGGTCTAATAATTCAGGGGGGCTAATAATTCTGAAATCAACTGTATAAGATCTGCTTTTTTGAGCACTTTGTTTGGAATTGTTTAGTCTCAATAAGAGTTTTTTATTGTTAATATATTTAATAAAAGATCATAAGGTTAAACAATAAAGACATTGCACAGCGTTCTTCACTGTGTTATCACCTTTTAATTAAAGCATTATGGAGTACTTCAGAAGATGTTTTTCAAACTGGTGTTCTTGAAAATGCGTATAATATATAATGTTATCAAGTTATAATTGTATAACAACAACCACAAATACGTATTCATTTAAAGTTTCACTGCTGCATTTTTCACACTTATTGTAAAACTTTATTAATTATTAAAAACTAATCAAATTAATCTATTTTTTGTATTTAAGAATATTTATCTTATTAAATAATAAATATTAACAATTATAATCATTATAAATTATGTTTTAATGGTTATTAGATTGTTATTATATGATTATGACATGTCATGTTTTTATCTTTGGACATTTTCAAGGACACCGGCCAGTTTGAAAAACATCTTCTACCGAAAAACTCCACCCAACACACACGTCAGCAAAGCAAATCCGCCTATCCCACGTCAATCACTTCCTTCACCAATCATACGCGTTTCTGGAAACGCAGAGAGGCGGGGTCAAGTTGTCATGCCCGCCTTTATTTTTATTTCCTACAACAAAGTAACATTCTCAGCGCTATTTTAACCCGTGTAATTCTGTTTTTATTTGTTTCGCAGTTCACGGACTTGCGCAACTGATAGACATAAGCGTTTCACGCTTGATATCTCAATAAAATTCTTTCAAGAAATGCTTTACAGGGTGTCGCATTACCGGGGCTTGCAGAACCGCGTGCATGTAAACATGGGCACGTCAGCGCGCGATTAACGTTTCCCGGGTACTGCTGTATGTTAAACAAGGATGGATATTTGTCTTTAAACTCAGGTAAAGCTCATTTTTACCATGTTTTTTGTTTAGCGTATAGGTACTTAATGCACGCTATACTCTGTATTTCACATTATTTATGAGTTACAGGTTTTCGCTCAGCAAAATAAAATGTGGTTTTGTCTTAAATACCTAGAATGCTCACTATCTAGATAGCATTTTTAGAACGTATACAACGTACAACAATGTTGCTTATCTAGGCAGTGTTATGTTTTGAGAGCTTTCGGTTAACGTTACCGGGTGTTGTCTCTGACAGTAACCGGCTGCAGCCGGTTTAGACCGTGTTGATTTTGCTTCCTCCTCTCAGTCTCAACCAGCCGAGTTTAGTCAAATGTGGTTAAACAGATTTTTTTTACTCCAGCGTTAACTGGAATGTGTTCACATTCGGGAATTTTACAACAATTTCTCCTTTCCCTCCTTCTCTCATATAGTGAAAATGTAAAAACATTATCTCTTGATTTTTTGGTTGTTTACAACTTTGAAATAAATTGCTATAGATTTTCAATGTAACAAAATCTCTATTAAAACTCTTAAACTTCTAAAAAATCTGGGAGGTGATTTCCAAGTGTGCAGCAGCTTTGTTGGCAGGTATATAACAGAGGAAATCCATATCAGCTGATAATGCTAACAGGGTTTAGATTTATTCTGCATTAGGAGTCAAATGTGTTTCTGTCCTTGTTTCAGGTCTCTTCATTCTCATCTGCGTCTGCCTGTGTGTCAGTTATGGACAGCACTAAAGTGACTCTGACAGTGAGAGGGAGCACAGCACTTGGTAAGACGAAAAGAATCAATAACACTGTACAACTTTTAGGTCAGTATTGCTAATTATATTATTTATCAATCAATAGTAAATTAATAAAATTTTGTTTAATCCCTTGCAAGTTGTTATTAAGTTAGCTGCTCTTAAGATTTAGTTTTAAATAAAGTATTAATATAAAAAAAACACCTTTTAAAGTGTTAGAATCTATTGGAGTGTGTTCAGTCAGTATCTCCTCTAGCAGAGGCTGTAATGTTTTGATAATCATACATCTGGGATTGAACTTGGTGACAAACGTGCCTAGACATGCTCTTTCTTTCTAGTTTATTATGCTTGTTTATTTTACTTTACAAAAAGTCAAGTGAAAATTTATTTTTATGCTTGCATACTTTTTAATACAAGGTTTTAATTTTTTTAAATATTTTTTTTCCTGAACTTTTTTGTTTTGTTTTATATAATGCATTATATGATGTTATATCGTGTTTACCCTAATGTGTTTGCATTATACATTGCATTTAAGATTTATATATGGATCAGAAACTTTTATAAAAAATATTGATAAGTACATAATACAAAACTTAAGTTAAAACTAGTTAAAAAAAGTTAAAACTACCAGCCAGCCAGTTTACCCACAAGTGTTGATACGTAAAGGCATAATTCACCCCCCTAAAAGAAAATTCTATCATTGTTTACTCACCTTTTACTTGTTTCAAACCTTTATGAGTTTCTTTCTTCTGCTGAAAACAAAAGAAGACATTTTGAAGAAAGCTGGAATCCGGCAACCTTTGACTACCATTGTAGTTGCTTTTCCTACTATAGAAGTTAGTGATTACAGTTTTTCAGCTTTTTACAAAATATGAAGAGTTTCAGTGCAAAACGAGATATATCCATTTTGAGAAATGTTGGTTATTTGACATTATTATTTAAGACATCAACAG
Organism: Danio rerio; assembly: GCF_052040795.2. Taxonomy (NCBI): domain Eukaryota; kingdom Metazoa; phylum Chordata; class Actinopteri; order Cypriniformes; family Danionidae; genus Danio; species Danio rerio. The sequence continues at coordinate 49,918,023 of NC_141040.1, read as the reverse complement.
TCAAGTTCGTTTACAATTTTTGTACATTAAACTATTATTTGAGCTCAGTGAAGGCCAGAAACAATATTTTCAAATCCAGAATATTTTTTTATTTAATTTTCTGTCTATAAATAGTTCATAAATAAGTCAAAAAACATGTCAAAATGCAACATATTAATCTTAACAATGTCAAACATCTTAAATTGGTTAAAAAAACAATACATCATAAATATATGGAATAATAAATACAAAGATTAATTATTAATAATTAATTAATAATTAAGCTATATTCTACTACAGTAATACCATTAAGAAAAGCTAGTAAATCAATGTTTTGTTTGATAAATAAGATTAAGTTAGTTAGATAAATGACTTGTAGCTTGTTACAGAAAGAGTGGAGCGTGGCTCCTTCTACACGCTACTGAAAACCAAACCTATATGAACAGAGCGGGCGGAGCCACAGTGTCTCCAAGTGCGCGACACAAGCTCGCCTCGCACTGTCATATTTGATTAATTATTTCACTGTAATTTTAATATTAATAATAATAGCTTAATCATTTTGTTGTTGTGAAAAACCAAAGCCTTTTATTTTTCTCCATAACAACCTGTGCCCTTTATGTTCCCTCACGTCCCATTCACACGGGGCGTCAGCGTCAACGCTTCCCATTCACTTTGAATGTGTGACGTCAGGCACTGCCGAACTGCAATGTGGATTCTTCGGCGCCGCTTTAGAGGTGTTGCTCACTGCAGAAGTTGGGACTAGCTCAACTTTTCAAGCGCTGACGGAACCGTCAGCCAATCAGATCGCTGTATGCAAATACACCAGCTAGACAGTGGACTATTGCTGACTGAATTTCATTGGCTGACGCTGCTATGACGATCACGTTAGCCCCAACTTCAGACACGCCTTCAGTCAAGCGTTGACGCTGAAGCCCCATGTGAATGGGGCGTTATAGTAAATCAACAACAACAAGAATTAACATGTGGTCTTAGGCTATAAATAATAGGTGCAACCGCATAAATAAATCGTCAGATAGGCTACTCGGCTACATGTAAGAAATTATTTAAAAAATAAACTTACAAGGTCACTTAGAAATGTCGCCTTGCAGACTGGTATCTTGTGATGGGGAGGAACGCAGGAAAAAAGGCGCTCCCTGGCCTTCCTCTTAATTGACATCAGCGGAGACTCGTTTCCTGCTGCATTTGTGTGTTGTTGACAGACGCAGGAGTATCTAATTCTGGTCCACTTTATTTATACTTATAAATGTAATGTAATGTATTTGTATATGTATATGTAAATGTATTTATACGTTTTTGTGAAGTTGAAGGCTTCCATCGTTAAATCAATGAGAAAACTCGGAGCACTTCACCGGCGGTGACTCTCTTCCCAGGGGATGCTCAGCTCGCGAAGCATCCTGAACGTTCTATTACTGTTATATTGCACTTTGTAAAGAAACTGGTCTGGCGGATATCGCGTTTTGTGAAAAAATATGTTTTGTAATAGGCCTAAAATGTATATTCTTAAATGTTATTAATCGCAGCAACTCACACATAGATCTGAACAGTGATTTCCAATAATAAAAACCAAATGTCCAAAGCGTTTTGCAACCAAACTCTTCATATCTTTTGTGTTCAACAGAAGAAAGAAACTCATAAAGGTTGAGGGAGGGAAAATATTGAGTCAATTTTCAGTTTTGGGTGAACTATTCCTTTTACTATGACTGTAGTATTTCTGTAACACATCCCCTGGAAGCACATTCCTTCATTCACCACAATAGAGAGACGTAATAAACTTGTTTTATGCTGTTTTCTTCTGTGTCAGGTGAGGTGATCGCAGTGGTTGGCAGTTGTGAAACCCTGGGCAGCTGGTGTCAGCAAAAAGCCGTGACCCTGCAGCCGGCAGAGGAGGATGGGTACATGTGCAATGCCATCTTATGTTTGCCTTCAGTTACCCTTGACACGCATATTTATCTCCTGTGTTTTGCTCACATGCCTTCTCTCACCTCCCAGCACCTTATGGAGAACAACCATTCACGTTCCTAGAGGAGCTGAAACCAAATATCGCTATTTCAAAGCATTCATTTTGGAGTCTAAGGTGAGATTCTCCTTTCCTAGTAAACACATGATATTTGACATAAGTCATCTTTAAAGGTCCTATGGTGAATTGATTAGCCTTAGCGGGACCTTTTAAGAGCAGTCTCAGCGTAATGTATCTATAGTTGTTATCAGTGTTGGGCAAAGTTACTTTTAAAAGTATTATACAGTGCTCAGCATGTATAAGTACACCCCTCACAAGTCTATCTTCTAAAATTCACATTTTTAATAAGAAGCTATATGATATTATTCATTCATTTATTTTCTCGTCGGTTTAGTCCCTTTATTAATCGGGGGTCGCCACAGCGGAATGAACCGCCAACTTATCCAGCAAGTTTTTACGCAGCGGATGCCCTTCCAGCTGCAACCCATCTCTGGGAAACATATACACACAAACACACACTACGGACAATTTAGCCTACCCGATTCACCTGTATTGCATGTCTTTGGACTGTTGGGGAAACCGGAGCACCCGGAGGAAACCCACGCGAACGCAGGGAGAACATGCAAACTCCACACAGAAACGCTAACTGAGCCGAGGTTCGAACCAGCGACGTTCTTGTTTTAAGGCGAACGTGCTACCCACTGCATCGCCCTATGTGATATTATACCAAAGTCAGCTTTATTGTCAATTCAACCACATGTACAGGACATATAGAGAATCGGATATACGTTACTCCCAGACCCTTGGTGCCAAACATAAAATATTAATAGAAAAAGTAGTGTTTTAGGAAGAATTGTTACAATAAATACAATTATACATAAAATGTAGTCTAAAAGTATATGTCAAGAATGAAAAATTGTAAACAATACAATGATATTAAGGGCATATGGCAATGTGTGCAAACCAGAGTTGTGCAGATATAAAACAGATATTTGCGCATATACATTAGCTTAATCAGTACTGAAGCCGAATCTGGAGCTTATCTAACAAAATAACTTGTGATAACGGTCCAAAAACTAGCACACCCAAGTATATATGTTATAGAAAAATATTTAATACAAATTCAGGACTCAGGAATAAGGACTGCCTGATGGCTCGGGGCTATCGTGGGAGACACTTTGGACAGTAGACAGGATCGTTACTGGTGCCGATGGAAGTTTAATTTATAAGGGTGTCACGATCTTCCAAATCCTCGATTCGATTACATTTTCGATTCTAAAGGCACGATTTGATTCGATTTTCGATTATGAATAATTAATTAATTAATGACCAATTAATTATTTGTAGCCTACCGTTTAAACTACCTGACCTGCGTGGTCTTTGTTTTACCCATAAACAAATCATACAGTAAATGAATAAAGGCAAGATACACGCATAATTACCACCTGTCAATCACTTTTTCTGAGGGACTCGTGAATAGGCAGAGATCTGTGTCGTTATAATGGCGTCGGTAAAAAAAGACGCACAACCAACAGGAACCAGCAAACAGTATCTGAGGTGTTCGCTAAAATGACTAAGTACAAGTGAGTGAAAGATTGAAGCAGTCTACTGATCCTCTGACTGCCTGAACCCGCTGTCTCTAGCGGCTGTGTGTGTGCGTCTGTGTGTCTGTGTGTGTGTGTCAGAGGTAGATAGGAAGGAGGGCTGCTCAGAAATGCTACACGCCACTGTGGATGTCAAATCGTTGTCGTTCTAAAATGCCATTTAAAAACAAAGACAGTGTAAACAGGGCCTGAGTGTGTGCGGAGGATAGCGATGCCGGTGTTGTCTATCGGACGAACCGTACGTAATACGTACATAGCAGAGCTTGCAAAACTGTGTTGTTTTTTTGTCGACAACACGAACGTTGTCAACATAACTCACTGGAAATCCAAAATGCTTACACACCGGCGACTTAATTGAAAGAGGAGAGGATTTAAGCTCAGTTTAACAAGCACTTCAACAAGCCTGTTTTTTTTCCCGCTTGGCAAGCCAAGCTGACGTGACATGGGGGCGTGGCAGCATCGACGATTCTATTTTTTGATTCGATAATCGAAATTGAGCATAAATTTCGATCGATTTCGATTTGACACCCCTATTAATTTACCTGTGACTATTTGTCTATTGCGTGCAAATACAGTCTTAAGGCCCGTGCACACAAATGTTTTTTGCTCACGTTTTTTCGTCGATGTTTACCCCTCGTGACTTAACAAAGGGGGTCAATGTGATCATGCACACCAACTTTTGTTCACGTGCACGGAGCTGCTGAAGTTACTGTAAACAGCACTTGGAGGCGCTCAAGTGCAAAACTGTCAATGCGAGCACACACTGAAGAAGATGCCCAGAGGCGATATGAACGTGGAGCTGCTTATTGCACTGGTGAACAATAATCATTTCTTCATTGCTAGAGCTGGAGCTGCTGATTGAACCATCCATGCTTGTTCGAGTCACCAGTAACTTTTAAGAACAAGCGTGTGAACTTACTCTCTTCCTTTTCTTCTTTGTTATAAGCGGGGTGTCAGAAGCTTAAAGTTGTGTATCGCCATCTAACATCAAGGAGTCATTTTGCATACTCTTCTGCTTGATGCCAGTGTAAATCGCTTGGGTTTGAATACGGAAAAACACCTTGTTAAAACGCTGACGATTAATGCAAACGAAAAGCGTCCCATTGTGTTTGAGCCTTTATAATCTGGAAACAGTTTGTGCTTTTCAGTCATTCATTTCACCAATTTTCCTTCGGCTTGAGCCTTTGAATGCTAAAGCATTATAAATGCTAAAGAATGCATATTGCTTTTCGGTTTGTCTTATCCAATTGGATGTTGCAAACATGTTATTTTTTCCATAACCTGGGAACAACTAGTGCAGGGAAGGCAATATGGAGGCAACATCAAATTATGAGGCTAAAAGACAACATGTTTCTAACATCTTGGAAGCAGACATGTACGTGGGTACAACACAACGAAAAATATAAGCTGATGTTTTGCACAGTTTGGCAAGTTAGCCATAAATGAACAATTTAGAAAAATTAATTGATAAGCAATTTAGAACTGCAATAAAATACCTGCACATTTTTGTTAACATAACACTTTGCTCATTATACATTTCTTAACATTTAAAAAATATTTAAATTCTAGATTAACACATTATTTTTGGCACGTTATTTAAAATAGGTGGCTTAGAATTTAATTTTTTTTCTCTGGCGGGGCCAGTAAAAATCTGAACCACTGGCCTGATTCTGCCAGTAGAAAAAAATCCTTAGCGTTTAACCCTACAAATAAAAAAAAAAAAAAAACAGTATAAATCAAGAAAAAAAATGTATTTGAAATTTTGTAGGTTTTTTTTGCAGTATTTTGCTTGAATTTAATTGTATTATCTTTCCATTTCTAAATAGGTTTGGTGATTAAAATATTATTTCAATAAATATATCTGTTTAATAAATCTGTTTTGTTCTAATGCACTAAAATACATTGCCTATATTCACTGTGAAATGGCTAAAAATATTCAGTTTCAAAATGGGCTGCACTCAATTATGCTGAGCACTGTAATACAACTTTAATGTTAATCTAAAAAGGAAACCCATTAAAAATAACATAACATATACTTTCATATTGATTTCCTAAAAATAAAACAAATTCAACAAAGTCATTCCCAGCCACTAAACTTTTCTGACAGGGTATTCAAGTGTCATCGAGTGTCAGATGAGAAAGTAGTATGTTGAGGGATGACTATACAGGAGTTATTATTATGGACAATAGATAGCGAAATTTATTGTTTTTTTTTTAAATAATTTTTAAAAATGCATGACGTTAATACACGAACGCTGTTATAAATGTATTAAAACTTGCGCTTGTTTTTTGTAAAAATTCATAATAATGACAAAAAATACAAATTTGTGCACCTCCTGATTCGCGTGTGAGGCCATGCTGCTGTCCTGGGAAATTTTCGTACCCCTTGGTTTTGAGTGTGGTACTGAAAAATCTCAGTTTCAAGGGCTATCTTGCTCTTCCCCTTAGTCTTATGCCTTCAAGCTCAATAGAATTGGGACGCTCATACCCCTTCACTTGAGAGTGCAAAATGAAAGGTAAGGGGTAGGGCTAAGGGGTGGAACTGGTATTAGCCTTAAAAAACCCTGCAAAAATAGCACTTATATATTATAAATGATTTGTTAGAGGTTAAAGATTTAAATATATTCCTTTTAAAAGGAACTTTACCCAACAATGGTTGTTATTTGCCTTTTTATACTTCTAAAAATGAAATATATAAATCTTAAGCCTATCTTAATAAAAAAAACCTGCAAAAATAGCATAGCACTTACTTTTACATTACTTTCCCAAAATATTTTGTAATAAGTTTGTAATATATTACTTTTAAAATTAACCAACACTGATTGTCATTTAATGTCGTTTTATACAGTTAAAAGTATTATTTTAAACTTGTTTTATATTGAACATTATATAATACAATCTAAATCTTATACCTTTATATAAAAAACAGCAAAATAACACTTTCATATTTATTTTTCTAAAATATAAGAAAGTTTCACATTTAGTTAACTTTTTAAGTGACTTAAGATTGTAATTTGTTACTTTTAAAAGTATCTTTACCCAAAACTGGTTTTTATTTATGAAGCCTTTCATCTCTCTGATAGACATATAATCGATTGTGCATGCATTATCTACTGATATTGTTTAACATTTGTGATTTTCATGATTATAATATTGAGTTGTTTTGATATACATGTATGACTGTAGAGTCTCTTTTAACCCTTTAGCTTACATTGTACCAACTTTTGTCTGTAGGTTATCATTAATCAAAAAAACTCCAAATGTTTTAAGTGGTGTCAGGAGCATAGTTTATGAGTTTATCTAAAGAAATAAATCTTTTGTTTTTCTTAAGATGAAAGTTAAAGGGTTAAGAGAGTTTTCTCAAACATGTGTTTGTGTTTTCAAACATTCCTCAAAGGATTTATTTTAATCATCTTTAATTCTTTTGGTGCAAATAACTAAAAAACAAAGAGTTGTAATTGTATTTAAGAATTGAAAGTTATATGCATTCTCTGATTATGTTGTTGAAGCATCTTGTGATTTTCATGATTGTATTTATAACTTTTTTTATAATCATTTTTTTACGACTAGATTTTCTTTTAAGAGACTTTTCTGAACTATGTTTGTCTTTTTAAACATTCCTCAAGGGATTTCTTTTAATCATATTTAATTCTTTGGGTGCATATAAATAAAAAAAAACTAATAATTGTAATTGTATTTAAAAATTTAAAGTTGCTTTATCTGATTATGTTGTCAACTATTTCAATGATTTTCATGATTATATCCTTTCTAACTTTTTAAAAAGATTTTTATGACTAGATTTTCTTGTAAGAGACTCTCTGAAGTATGTTTTTAAATGTTCCTCAAGGGATTTTTTTTAATCATCTTTAGTTATTTGGGTACAAATAACTAACAACATACTTTTCTTCAAGATTTTAAGTTGTTTAAAGAGTTTTAAATTACCCTGTGTGAGAGTGTGTGGGGTTTTTAGGTCATTCTCCTCACAGCTGTTAATCTCTTTTAGCTGAACTCGACTCCAGTTCTGGGTATCTTTTTTTCTTTCTTTCAGAAGAATGAAGTTTGTGAAACAGGTTTCCTGCAGGCCACTCCTAACATATTGTGTCCTGCATACATAATATTTATACAGCAGCAACATGGCTATAAATATTCTTTTAGGTTTAATTATTTTCTACAAGTATTAAGAGTTTTAGTTAGGGATGTATTTGTGAAAAAAGTCTCATTGGCTATATGTTTATTTTCACCTATTTTTGTTAATCTGAATCTGATTCCAGATCTGTTTATATGTACTCTAAACGTTGTAATCTGATTCATATATCTGTTTATACACAATAAAAGGTCCTGGTTGCCTTTTAAGCTGAATCAAATTAACCTTATGAGTCCATTGAACTTATGTTAAACTGACTTTCAACAGCTTGCATACTATATACAATTAAGTTAGACCATGATTAACTTAGTGTGATAAGTTACAATGACCAAAAAAACATGTCAGGACTAGCTGATCATATAATTCTCTACAGTCTATGTGTTTTACATACATTCTGATTAAAACGTCTTTGTTTAAAACAGATTAGGTTCAATGTAGAATTAAAAAAGTGAACAGATTTTGCATTTCTTTAAGCAGGTTGTAGTGTCTGACAATAGAAATACTAGTATTACTTTGGGAAGTTAATTTGCACACTGGTGTTTTTATGCACATTTATTGGAAACCATTTAATAATCTTGAATGGCTTTTTTAATGTTTAGTTAAGTGAATGCAAGACATGCATCCCTCACAGTAAACCACAGTATAATTTCTTCAACACATTTCTAAACATAATAGTTTTAGTAACTATTTTCTAATAAACTGGTTTCTTTTAGCTTTGCCATGATGACAGTACATAATATTTTGCTATATTTTTGAGATACTAGTATTTAGCTTAAAGTGCAATTTAAAGGTCTATATAGCTTAATCGGGTTAAGTAGGCAAGTTAGGTTAATTAGGCAAGAAATTGTATTACATCATTTTTTTCAGTGTCAATTGAAAAAATAAATATTCCTTAAGGGGGCTATTAATATTGACCTTAAAATGATTAAAAAAGTATTCTAGCTGAAATAAAACAAATAAGACTTTCTCTAGAAGAAAAATATTATAGAAAATACTGTGAAAATTTTACGAGGGATAATGGGGGATCTTTTTGGGTTTTAAAAGTTTTATTATATCTTTTTAGATTTTCTTTGTTTCATCAATTTCTCATATTTTACCTGTACTTTATTTCTTTAATTGTAATGATATTATTTATAGGGCTAATTTGAACTTGTGTTTAGGTTACAGTGCACTAAAATAAAATAAAGAGCATCATTAAGCAGACTTGTGAAAATATACAGCCAGCAATTTTACATGCTTTATCGTGAATTTATCAAATCATAAGCTGGTTAATGCATGTCAACATTGCACTGTATATACTGTATTTCACACAGACTTCCGATTGGGGAAGTAGTCTGATTCAAGAGTTTGCATGGTACATTTTTTTGGCTGTTGGGTCAGATTAGAAAAAGAAAAAACATCCATTCAAATCCAATCAGAATTAAAAAAGAAAGTTTTTGAATTCAGCTGAACTCTCAGTCCTATTACAAACAGATTATTTGGGCGCATGTAAATGTAGCCATTTGTAAACTATTGAAGTCAAATGGTAAACATTTGAAGCTAAATGCCATTTATTAACTTTCGAAGCTAAAATGCTGATAATTTTGAGGGATGTAAACAAAAACAATGGTCCCAGCATATTTTCTGTTTTACATTTTAAATGTTTATAGCTTCAGAGAATCAAAAAAGAGCCACATATTGATGAATAAGGTTATGATAGCTGTTTTAACATTAAATTACGATTGAATTGCCTCTTGTTACAGCTATGAAATAGTTTGATAACAAGCAGGAAATGTTTATGGGCCAATGACATGACAACATTAAAATGCTTTATATATTTCAGAATGTATAAATACCCTGGATATCTCTAGTTAACCAATTTGAATAATGCCAATGTGTTTTTTCCCTGACTAATTGGTCCCCTTTTCAGATGTCAACCAACTGGCTAGCTGGCAGAAAATGGTGACTACTAAATCTCATTCTCTATTTTTCGGGGGAGTGAAACTTTGGTTTGAATGACCAGAGCTGGCTTTGTTTTTCCAAAATCTGTCAATGATCTTAACCCCCCTCCTTGGAATTACAGAATGCTGGTGGGCCATGCCAAGTCATAGTCAATAGATGGGAGACCCATCAGCTGCCACGATCATTGAGTCCCTCAGGTATCAGATCAGTGCACACGATTGAGTGTCCAATACATCCCGTAAACTAGGACTACACGACATCGGAAAAAAATAGCATTGCAATATTCTGTTATGTTTTTCTGTGATATATATTGCTGTGTTTCCCAGCATTGTTCCTGAATGTACACCAGCTGTAAACATTTTTAACCTCTCCCAAATCAAACATACCTGAATCAACTCATCAAAACATTAAAGCAGCACTACTAACTGTTTAAATATCTGTTCGCTTAAGCAAAATATAGCAGGTGAATACCGTTCTCTTTAAAATAGACAGGACACAGGACACAAAGCAATGCTCGTGCACCCACTGTCCTTGCTGCTTTCAAGAGCTCAAGAGTTTAGTAAGCAGCAGCAGTTGCCACTTTCACTTTAACCATTATTTGAACAGATTATTAATGGGCCTAATGTTAACCGATCATGCACGTGATCATTCTTTTATTATCGCATACGGTTTGACCTGGTTTCTTGCTCTTGCTGGTTTCTTGATCATCCTTTAATAGGAGATTAACTCTCCATTTATGTATAGTTAACTGGTGATCTGGGACCTTTAGCCAGGACAATACTGTGCATAGTTTTGGATAGATGGCAATACATTTTTGCTAAATTAAAAGTGCATGTATACAGCTATATTTTGCTTGTTTTGACACCTTATTTAAAATTCCTGGCAAGGAAATAACTAGTCTGGTAAATCTTTAATGTTGAGCCCAGAAAAGTCACATGAAATAAAACTAATTGCAATGCGATACTATAAAACCACAAACCATTTTCTTATGCTCATTAAGCAAGGTCATAACAAAAAAGTTAAATGAACAAGGAGGCATGTGGACATAACACAACATTTAAATCAAGTAATTAAATGCATATTAAATATATTTTCCCAACAAAATTGTGGCTTGTGAAAACGGCGAGGGGTTAGTAACGTCTGAAAACTACTAGCCACAGTGGCTGGTAATCAAAAAAAGATAATGTCAAGCCCTGATTTTACATATGCATAAATAATAATAAACAATCTACAAGCATAGATAAACACAATAAAGAAAAGTATACAAGTTATATATAGAGTTTTAAAGTTACAAAAGGGACAATTTCAACATTGCATTTGCATATTGCGAATGATTACAATGTGATATAGATGCTAAAATGATATATTGTGCAGCCCTACCGTAAACTCTTTCCCTCATTCTTACTGCAATCAGATCAGTTTTTCCGCAGTAACTCTACAAGCATACATTAGCGAATGACTTCAGCTTTTTAAAGACAACGTGAAACCATTTACTTTTGTGTAGTATAGCATAAAATAATGTTATTTTAATCTTTGAGAACATTGTTGTATCCTAAAGTACTCCTAATTGCTGCTGTTGGTTATTATTATTTTTCTTTGCATCAATGAATTATGCACAAATGGCCCACATACAGTTGAAGCCAGAATTATTAGCCCCCCTGTTTATTTTTTTTTACTTAAGTTCTGATTAACGAAGAGAAGATTTTTTTTTTAAGCACATTTCTAATAACTGATTTATTTTATCTTTGCCATGATGACAGTAAATAATATTTGACTAGATATTTTTCAAGACACTTCTATACAGCTTTAAGTAACATTTAATGGCTTAACTAGGTTAATGAGGTTAACTAGGCAGGTTAGGGTAATCAGGCAAGGTATTGTATAATGATGGTTTGTTCTGTAGACCATCAAAAAAATTAGCTTTAGGGGGCTAATAGTTTTGACCTTAAAATGGTTTTCAAAAAATTTAAAACTGCTCTTACTCTAGCCGAAATAAAAAAGACTTTTTCTAGAAGAAAAAATATAATTAGACACACTGTGAAAATGTCCTTGCTCTGTTAAACATCATTTGGGAAATTAAAAAAGAAAGAGAAAAATTCAAAGGGGGGCTAATAATTCTTATAAACTTCAACTGTATATATATATTTTTAGAATGTAAACATCTCAATTTACTTTCTAAATAAATGTGCCTGGTCTTATTGTGCATTAATCATTATTTCATGATTTAAAGAAATATAATAGTTTATTTAATGTTGCCTTAGCTTTTGATGGCAGTGCTATTTGTTCTGGACAGATGTAACACCACTTAAGGCAGCTCAATTATTAGAAACCATACGATTTATTGGGCCATGAATGCCGTAATGTCCATCCTAGACAAACAGAGCGAAGCTGTTTCCACTGGTGGATTCCTAGGTTTACAAGCAATGCTGTTTTTTTTTTTAGCTTCTGTTGCTTCTCCCTTATTTTAATCCCTGTTTTTTTTGTTTTTTTACAATTTAAATATTTATTTTGAGTTGGTTTTTCTATTATAATCAACATTAAATTCTATCTTAAAACACATGCATTTAATCCTCATTTATTTACATCATAGGTCTCAAACTCTATTCCTTGAGGGCCACAGCTCTGCACAGTTTTGCTCCAACCCTATTAAAACACAGCTGATCCAACTAATCAAGGTTTTCAAGAGGACTCGTGTTCTTTTGAAGACCGGTCCTGCCAGGTCACCTTGAAAAAACGAATTCGGGAGACCGCGAGAACACAGAACACGTCCTGTGTTCTTCATAATTGGTCACATGACCTTCATGCATTTTTAACTGAAAATTATTTAAACATTACAGCATTCATACAAGTATTATTATTATTTTTTTCTTTTCAATATATATAACATGCAAAACAACCTTACAAATATACTTTGCACAATATGAATAAAACAGATTTTGAGACAAATTTCAGCAAATAAACACCCTTAATGTGTTTATGCCTCTTAAGATTTTAATGGTAATCTTTACCTAAGGTGAAACTTCTGAGATAAATAAGTTATGTCTCTGAACTTTAATAATAAATCTATATAGGATGCTACGCCTCACACCTCCTTTTTTCAGCCGCAATGACTTCTGAGACTTGAGTTTGGCGCTCAAGTCTGCATCGACGCATCCTCGAAATTAAGAACACACCCAAGAACTTTCCCGCATCCCCGCATTGAGCTTTGGAACTGAACTTTGGCAGTTGATGATGACGTTACACGAGGACTCAAGATCGCTACAGAAGGCATATTGAGAAACAGCCCTTGATTAGTTGGATCAGGTGTGTTTGATTAGTGTTGGAGCAAAACTGAGCAGAGCTCTGGCCCTCCAGGAATCGAGTTGAGACATATGATTAACATGCACAACACATTTGAACTCTATATTTAACAAACTATTCAAAGTACTTTATTGATAGGTAATCTATGCCATTTTCATTTCGCTTTTATTTATTTATGCAAGGCAGGATCCATAAAGTCTTTCAAATTTAGCATTGTGAGCATCTCTTTGTGCTTATTTTGTCATGAAAACTTGCTTGCATGGTAACTCTTCTTGAATCGTGGATTTAGATTGTTATTATTGTTTTTAAATGTCTGGCAAAAATATTATAATTATTTTAGAACTCTCTCTTCTGTAACTTTTAGGTTATAATATGCTTGTAGAGAATATATTACTCCAAACATGTGAAGCTCTATTCAGTACAGAGCAAACTGAATGCTTATTTCATCTTGATATTCTGATTGTTTAAGAAAAAGATCAGAAATAAGTGAAAAAGATGATAAATAAATGAATAATCTGCTTGCTCTGTACTGGAGATTTTATTTTAGATGTGTAGCAGTAGTGTTTGACCTGTTATACTAATATGGGTCGTTTCTTTCAGAACCAGAGCTTGTGGTTGACGATGGGCATTTTGGAGTTCATGGTGAGTTTGACAACTGAAACGACTCGAACATCAGCTTTAATGTGTTCTCAATTCCAAAATATCTTTTCATATCATCCCGTTTTAACATGCAAGTAAAATGTGTTTGCAGATGGTGCTGAGTGTGTGGATTCTGGCTGGTTGACGTGCCAGACAGAAATTCGTCTCAGGCTTCATTACTCAGTGAAACCTCCAGTATCTATAACTAAGAAGAAATTCAAGACCTCACGCTTCAGGTAACGTCCTTGACACACTTAAGCTTCATTTATTCATACATTTTCCTTCGGCTTAGTCTCTATTTCAGAAGTCGCCACAGCAAAATGATCCGCCAACTATTCTGGCATTTGATTTAAGCAGCAGATGCCCTGCAGTACAGTACTGGGAAACACCCATACACACTTATTCACACACGTACACTTCGGACAATTTAGTTTATTTAATTCACCTATAGCACACGTGTTTGGACTGTGGGGAAAACTGGAGCACCCCGAGGAAACTCACCACAACACAAGGAGAACATTCAATCTCCACACAGAAATGCCAACTGGCCTACTAGCTGGGACTCGAACCAGCGACCTTCTTGCTGTGAGATGACAGGGCTAATCACTGAGCCATCATGACACCACGCTTAAGATTATTTTTTCCCTTCTTTTTTTTTTTACACTAGAAGTCTTTTAGGGTGCTTTCACACCAAGACCTTTGTTTCGGAACCTGTCTCGTTTGCCCAGTTAGCGCAGTTCGTTTGGCATATGTGAATCCACCGATCGCTCTTGGATCCGCGCCAAAACAATCGCTCCGAGATCGCTTGAATAAGGTGGTCTCGGCTCGATTGAAACGAACTCTGGAGCGAATCGATTGCAGTGTGAAAGCGAACCACACCAAGAGCAAAGAGCAACAATGTAACAGTTTTAATCCCTGTTTCGGAACAACTGAATCGATTCTTTTAGAAACTAATAGTCAATATAACAATACACTGTTTTTGTTTTTTAAAATCCCAATTTAGACACCGCAGGATATGCAGTGTTGAGTTGGAATTGTTGATAATAATCAATGCAGTTCAGATATAGGAGTAAACGTTTATCATCTGCGTGCATTTTTAAAGGGATAGTTCACCCAAATATTAAACTACACTCAAAATTTTCGTTTGGTCACCCTTCACTTGTTTTAAAGGTTTATGAGTTTCTCTTTTTATGTTGAGCAAAAAAAGAAGATATTTTAAGAACTCATAAACAATTGAAGCAAGTGAACGGTGAGTAAATAGTGAGTAAATTTTCATTTTTGGGCACACTATCCCTTTAAGGCCTGTGACTGTCTGAACATTTCAATACTTCTCACTTTAAAACATCCAGCCACAAGAAATTATAATGTTTGTTACTTTAATAGAGATTACATTATATACGATGAAGGCTATACAGTGTTGATTAATACTGTTAGACTATCCAGAAAAATACAATTCACTTTTATCTTTGCTATATTGTATTTATCTTTTAGTTATACTGTATATTATGTGAGATTCATTCCCCTACGAAATCACACCAATCCATCTAAAATGAAGAATTATTTCCAAATAAAGCTGTTTAGTCATCTGGTGAAACACATCGCAATGTATATCGCAGAAAAGCAAAATATTGCAATTTCAGATTTCCCAATATCATGCAGCTCTATTTACAATTATTCTAACATGCAGTTCGCCCAATTATTGGCTTTTTTAGATTAAAGCTGATGCTGGAAGGTGTTGAGGAGGAGGAGGAAGAAGAGGAAAGCCCTTCATCTTGGCACAAGATGACCACCACACTGGAGATGAGTATGATCAGCGATGACGGATATAAGTCTCGTCATTCACAGCCAGAATGTGGATATGCTCTGGAACCCTCCCGATGGACAGAATACACCATTCACACAATGGACCCCGATAACCTAGTGCTCACCTTTGAGTTCTTCGAGGTGCGTAAATGATTGTTTTTGGTGTAAAGTAGGTGCTATTATGCCCCTTTTACAAGATATAATGTAAGTCTCTTGAGTAATGCTTTCATAGAGAACATTACAGTAATCTACACAAGATTATACAAAAATATGTTTAATTCTTTCAGAGTCTTTGTAAGACAGAAAATATTTGATCATGGAGACTTGCCTCAGCTTAAAAAAAACATATATAAGTACCAGATGAATCTGTTTATCCAGCTTAAAATTGTTTTTCAACCAAATTTGATAATTTCTCAATGGCCCCTTTTTAAAATGAAAGCAAAAATACAGTTTTTGTGTGTCTTTTTAATGCTAATGAGCTTCTCAGGAGGATTTTAATAGGTCTATTATAGACTTTAATACTATACACTTGTAATTCCAGAAATACAGTAGCATTTCAGCATTTCTTGTGTTGTTTTCCTGTGAAAGTATACACAGATTTACACATCTTAGTTTTTCAATACTTTTTTGGCTCGTTTCCACTAAGTGGTATGGTATGGTTTGATATGCTTCAAAGGCCATTTCCAGTGTAAAAAGGTACCTAAAAGCAAACAGTACCCTACCACTTTTTGGGTACCCTTTCGAAAGGGTACCTAGCACAACAAAGGGGTACCAAACAGAGAAACGTTGCTAGTGCGTACACAAGCAGGAGAATGTAAACAAAGGAAGCAGAATTCTTAAATACACAGCAGAGACATTATGGGCTCTATTTTGAAGATTCATGCACAAAATGCAAAGCGCAGGGCGTAAACGCATTAAGGGCATGTCTGAATCCACTTTTGCTGTTTTAAGGATGGAGAAATCCGCTTCGCGCCGTGGCGCATGGTCTTACAGGGTTGAGCTTATTCTCTTAATGAGTTATCGGTGTGTTTTGAGAATAAACCAATCAGAGTCTTATCTCCCACTCCCATTGACTGAAACTTTCTGTCTTACATCACGCCCACCATTGGTACTTTTTTGCAGTGGAAACGCAAACCTGATAAAGGTGACCATACCGTACTGTACCACTCAGTGTAAACGGGCCGTTTTTGAGCATAGGATGTATTGGTCTCTGTAATTTATCTAAAGAGAACACTGAGAGAAACAAAGAAGGACAAATGTGATGCATGAATGACTATAAATGAGAAATTATAAAATCTCTTCAACAATAGCATCAGAAAGATCATGCTAAAATTTCTAATTGTTGCCATCAATACAACAAATAGCCATGTTCAAAAAGGCTTTGACTGAATGTGAGCTGTGATAATGTCACATTTTCCTGGACTCTGCTCTTTTCCCCATTTGCAGAAAAGGGCGGGGCTTTTACAGCTTGTGCCTCTGATACTCCTAGCTACAACAAAAATAATTTTCATGCAGTTTAAAGCACAAGTTATCATCAGCAATGTTGAAATAAGTTTAGAAACAGTGTTTATTGATATAGACATGATTTTAATATGAGGATACCACAAAACATTTAAAAACTTTTTCTTTAATTGATTGGCATTCGATTTTCATGTACAGTGGAGGAAGTAAGTATAGGGTATATGCCGAAGCATGCTAATAGGACTTTTAATTTGCCTGTAACCTGAGTTAAGCGCTTCCAGGGAACTGTAGGCCAATACAATAATCAGTGCGTTTAAGGGCTGTTTTCTTTAAAAATCTGAGATCTCCACTAGCTGAGTAATATCCGATAGAAAGTGGGTCTCAGATTGTACAAAAAGCACTGCATTAAATTACATTTCCCCCGCCATGTCTTTATAATATGATTATTTATTTTACCCCAGTACATTTAATGGCGCTTCTGCGCTAGCCTGCCGATTCTGACGGGTGCGTGCGAGTAAATGACTTTTTGTCTCATTTTACGCTTAAGGAACTAAATGAATGCCAAAGTCTATTTAACTGAATGTATTTTAATGACATTACAACATCGATGCTGTAAAAGGAACCATATAAAAAAAAGTTCACAATAACAGGCCACCGGAAGTTTAGCAGTATGGGAAAAACACTAGCTCGACATATACCCTATTGAACAAGTAATTTTGTTTTTTCCAGGTAATAATAGTTCTTAAGCAGCTGTTAACATGAATCGGAGACAATACAATACAAACATAAATAAAAAACTTTTTGAAAAATGTTATGTGTAATAATAAAGAAATTACACAAGGGGAAAGTACTGAACTACTGAAATGGATTTAATACTTTATTTAAAAGGCTTATTTGGGGCTGGCAGCTTAAAGACGCCTCTCATATGGACAATGAAGTCACATGCAATGTTCAGATGTGATTTTAGTTACACATAATTTGTTTAGTTTTCTTTCCATATATGGATTTCTTTGGTTGTTACCAACATCCTGTGAAGTCAACAGTATTTTTTAGAAATAATTGTTTTTGTTATAAAAGTGGTGACGTGTTTAATACTTATTTCCCCCACTGTATTTTCTTGATGACTCGATAGGATTATGATTGAATTTATTTGTGCTTTAGGAGGACCTGAGTGAGACCGTGGTTCAGGGTGATGCCCATCCAGGCCACGTGGGCACAGCTTGTCTTTTATCATCCTCTTTTGTGGAAAGTGGGAAAGATTTAGGTGTGGTCACGCTGCCCATTATGAGCCGAAACTCCAGGCAGACTCTTGGGAAAGTCAGAGGTATGTTCAACACCACAATGCACTGGCGTCGAGTCTCAAGTTTGTTTTTTACCCCATTAAATGAATACAGTTGAAGTCAGACTTAGTGTTTATTTTTTCCCCAAATTTCTGTTTACGGAGAGAAGATTTTTTTCAACACATTTCTAAACATAATAATTTTAATAACTCATCTCTGATAACTGATTTCTTTTATCTTTGCTGTAATGACAGTACAGAAAATTTGACTAGATATTTTTCCAGGTCCTGCTGTGTAACAAAGACAGTGAAAAGATGCAGAGTAAAAGACATTCTCCCAGATCAACAGTTACCTTCCCTTATTATAACCTGAGCAAATCATTGTCAAACATGAATGAAAACCAACCCCCAAAACCAGCTGAACATGAGAACATAGTTGAGGAGATAAAATGGGGGAGAAGAACATTAACATACTCTCCTCAGGCTATGACTCAACAATAGTAAATATATTGTACATTGAAATACAATCAATCAATGTCTCTGTTGATTTCATCACTACAAAGCTGAAGTCATAAACTGTTAAATGACACCAAACATGACACAGTTATATGAAGGAAGATCACGAGCAGATGAATTGTGTATGGGGAAAAGCACATGGTTACTGTTAGCAAATGGCAGAGATGTGTATTGGAGCTGTGAGGAACTCTACCATGCCAGAAGGACCTATCCCATGTTTGGAATGTCTCTATATTCCTTCTATGCTAATGAAGGACTACTTAGTAGAAGAATATATATTTTCTCATCTTACAATGGCGTTAAAAATTTAAAAACTGCTTTTATACTAATCGAAATAAACCACATAAGACTTTCACCAGAAGAAATAATATTACAGGAAACACTGTAAAAAAATCCATGCTCCGTTATTATCATTTGGGAAATATTTTAAAAAGCATACGCATACGTATAAGGAAACTGTATACGTTCCTGCTGTCCACACAGGTGCGCATTCTTCTGCTGTGTTTACACAACATTTGCCTCTGCAAACATGACACAGACTGGCTGTTTAAATAAAGGGAAATGTTATTATTCGTGTTAGGAACATTAGCCTTGCTTACACTAATGCTTAGTAGCTGGAAAATGGGATTATAATGCCACTGGTTTTATTGATGTGCTGATTTAATTTCAGATAATTTGACTGAAATGAAATTATGCTTTTGTTTCTGATGGGATTTTAGTGGATTACTTGGTGACGCGTCCCATTCAAGGCCTTCAGTGTGACATGAGTCGGTCTTTCACTAAGTACTGGAGGAAGAGGAGCGCTTTGGATGTTGGACATCGCGGAGCAGGAAGCACACACGCTGCCAAGTAAGTTACAGAATTGTGTTAGTTGACAAACTGTGTCATATATTATATAACTGTGTCATACAAACACTGTGCTACTTGAGGAGTCCTGAGCCTGTTCTCTTGGATTCAGCATTTGTCTTTGTGTGAAACATCTGCTGGAATAGTTGGTGGTGTAATCCGCTGTGGTCGCCACATCAATAAATGGACTAAGCCAACGGAAATGAATTAATGTATGTAGACTAGATCTGAAGCATATTAAACCATATAAAAGTGACATTAAAACTTTAGTTATTAAGCCCTGGTCAGATCACACGAATTTGTCAGGATTTCGGCACAATTTCCTTGACAAAGGGTGTTATGGGGATTCGTAAATGGCAAATAGGTGTCGTGACACAAGATTCAATCGTTTCCTTTTGTGTAATGTGGCATAGTTCACAACAACCATTACCATGCCTGCGACGCCTCACGACACCATCGCAGAAAGCGATTCTTTCCATCGGGAAGCCTTTTTGTCATTTGAAACGGAATTGGAAAATGATACCGCTAATGACATCTGGTGTTTTGCAATTTTTGTTGAATCTTTAGCACTTGGACTTAGCTTGTTTTCATCTCTTAACTTTGAGCATTCTTACCTTTTAGCTTGGTGCCTTTGTCACAAATGTTGAAATAAATTAGTGGTGCAGCCACTGTCGGTTGCAACTGACTTTCTGCATATTTTACATTTGACAAAAGTTTGTTCGACATCTGACATCTCAAGTCCGAACCATTTCCAGATCACAGAGGAAACGCTACTACCTTTCTTTGGCACAAGATCATCCTCACGCGAAGAGCCGTCCATCTCATTTTTTTTTTTTCCGGCTTAGTCCCTTTTTTAATCCGGGGTTGCCACAGCGGAATGAACCGCCAACTTATTCAGCACATGTTTTACGCAGAGGATGCCCTTCCAGCTGCAACCCATCAAATACTCATACACTAACATTCACACACATACACTACGGACAATTTTAGCTTACCCAATTCACCTGAACTGCATGTTATTGGACTGTGGGGGAAACCGGAGCACCCAGAGGAAACCCACGCCAACACGGGTAGAACATGCAAACTCCACACAGAAACGCCAACTGACCCAGCCAAGGCTCAAACAAGTGACTTTCTTGCTGTGAGGCAACAGCACTACCTACTGCGCCACCACGTCGCCGAGCCCTCCATCTCTAGAGCATCGTACTCTCACAAGTGAGTGGTTAATTTGGCGCCCCATCATGTGGTCGAACAATAATGCCTCTTAATTATTTTGCCATTGGTGCAATTATAATGCATCTAAAATTTTTATACAAAAATTGTGATACCCCGATTTAATAAAAAATTTAATTGTTTAGAAAAGTAAATTCGAATTAATAAAAAAAAATCGAACGAATCGCCTAGCCCCATCGGTAGCAATCGGTGCTTTTTAATAGTATTATACTATTGGTTGGGTTTAGGAAAGGGGGAGGGTGTTGGTCAGTCAGTCAGTAAGTCAGTCAACAGCGTCCTCTGGTAGATTTATGTGAAAACAGCAAGTGCTAATCGCAAATTTAAGATCTCAAAAAGCACACACAGCGGCCTCTGGTGGATTCACGAAAACAAAAACCGCAACCAATTCGTAGCTCCTGGGATGTATTTTGTTCTCTTCAGAAATGTATATGGGGTACCTAATCAGAATGAGTTGGTTGCCACATAAATGAAAAAAGTGACTTTTGCATAATAGATCGCCTCTAATAAACATAATTGTCCTTAGCAATATGAAACCGCACAGCATCTGTAATTTCTTTCCATTCGACATCTAACCTCTCAAACTCGAACCATTTCCAAACCACAGTGGAAACGTTACTACCTTTCTTTGGCACAAGGTCATCCACAAGCGAAGAGCCGTCTTTCTCATTTTATTTTATTTTCGGCTTAGTCCCTTTATTAATCTGGGGTTGCCATAGCAGAATGAACCGCCAACTTATCCAGGATATGTTTTATGCAGCGAATGCCCTTCCAGATGCAACCCATTACTGGGAAACACTCATACACTCTCATTCACACACATACACTATCGACAATTTTAGCTTACCCAATTCACCTGAACCGCATATCTTTGGACTGTGGGGGAAACTGGAACAACCAGAGGAAACCCACGCCAACACGGGGAGAACATGCAAACTCCACACAGAAATGCCAACTGACCCAGCCTTGGCTCGAACCAGCGACCTTCTTGCTGCAAATTTGAGATCTCAAAAAACGTGCACAGCGGCCTCTGGCAGATTCACAAAAAACAAAACTGCAACCAATTCGTTGCTCCTGGGACGTATTATGTTCTCTTCAGAAATGTATATAGGGGTACGTAATCAGAATGAGCCTGAGTTTGTTTCCACAAAAATTGACTTCTGCATAATAGATTACCTTTAATAAACAAAGCATGAGAGAGGAGTACATGTACAATGCATGTGTCTACTTTGTCTAAAATCGTTTGTGTTCTATTTCAGGCATCATAAGATCAGGGAAAACACAATTGCCTCATTTCTAAGTGCTGCCAACCATGTAAGTGTAAATGAAGAACGCAGCTCCAGCAAAATGCATGAAGCTTAATTACAGTAAAACCGATGTCTGTCTTTTCATCACAGGGAGCCGCTTACGTAGAGTTTGATGTTCATCTGTCTAAAGATTTAGTTCCAGTCGTTTACCACGATCTCACTTGCTGTATTTCTACTAAAAAGGTAACACATTGTTTGCTGGAGTCAATGTTAATCATGGGAAAGACTCGAATTGTGTCCTTCAGTCCAGATTTAGTTTTGACTGAAGACTTTAACATTTTGATTTCAGATTTTATAAACACTGATTATAAACTGTAAAACAAAAGAGAGAAGGATAATATCTGCCTTACTTCCAGAGCTTAATTTTGTGCTTCGCTACAATCAGAGAGCGAATTATACATTGATGATTAGGGGTCAGGATGAATAAATAATAATAATAATTATGATTATTAAAAGAGACAACATTGGGGGTTTACATTATTTCAGACTCAATGCAGTCAACAGTTGTTAACATTGCAGTAATCAATCTATTTCTTCCAACGTTTTAGAGATAAATCCTTTTAAGTCTCCAAAGAAAAGTCCATTCCTCCATATTGCTTATTTCCTTCACAAGGTCTTTGCAATATCATCGAGTTTTGTAGTTTGTTAACCAATTACTGTCATGCTAAAATTCATGAACGTTCCTCTGCGGAGCATTTGTTCTTATTTCATACACCAATTCTTATTATTGTTAAATAATTGCAGCAAAAGGTAATCATATTTTGCTTTTCATATGAAAATGTATGAAAATTTGTTATTACTGCACAATTGTACATAATTGAAATGAAAAAGCTTATTTATTGTCTGTCTTCGACCTTTCCCTTTAAAACAATAAACACTGTACATCGCTGTAATTTAATTACAAAATAAAAGTAACAGTAATTCGTTACAGTTAATTAAATTAAATTACAGTTACTTATGATTATGTTAGATTACAAATGGGGTTACATATAAAATATTATTTAAAAATCTGGGATATGTTGAATAATATTAATCTATTGTTTGACTGTTTTTTTTATGTGCACGATGCCTTCTGCTAAGGCCATTCATTAAAGCGGTGCTATTCTGCTGTAACTACATTTCTCAGTAGCGTGTCGGTAGCGTCGCTACTTTCTAAATCAAAAAACTTTTCAGTAGCGAAGCTATATTATTAGTTAAGTAGCGCAGTACCGTCCAAACAAGCTACATTTACAGATTGCGGATCAATAAATGACGGCACCGACATTCTCGGAGCTGTGAGGACGGTGTCTAGCCAATGAAAATAAAGCCATATGACAGCGAGAATGTCAATTTCTTCTTCTACCTGTTTTTCGGTGGTCTACAAACTTTTTGGTGTGTAACTGCCACGTCTCGCTCTGGTCGGTGATGTCACCAACCAAGGCTAACACGAGAAATTTGCTTGATGGAAAGATGACTGAGGGAGAGGAGGTCTATATATATATATAGTCTACTTTAGTAAATGCAAAGGATACTGTGTTGATAACTATTAGTTCACGATAGTTACTAATAATACTACATTATGTAGTGTAATTTATTAATGAAGAGTTGTAAATATATGAAGTTTAGATGCAAAAACTTCTAAAATCCATTTGATATTTTCTCCTAAAATTAGCATTTTCTTTAGACTCCTGTATGTATGATGAGCAATTTTACTTTTATAGTGATGAATAAGTTCTTTTCATTGCCTTCCGAGTAAAATAACTGAACATAAACATAGGAGGCTAAGAAAAATACTCATTTTAGGAGAACATTACAGATGGCATTTAGAGGTTTTTGCATCTGAACTCTTCATATATACATACAACATAATGCTTATTCATAAATATTTCTCGATACTATCAATTACTATAAAATTTTAAATGTGTAACACCTGGTTTTATTAGATTTTTTAGTTTTGCTGTTATATACTATAATGTGTTTCTGTTTAGTACAGCAAATTATTTTGCAATAAATAATTTAAGTGAATAATTAAGCCTCTTATATTTTATTAAGTTTTATTGATCACAAGGTATAATTGACTTGGATTTGAGTTGCTTCGATTTCCCCCGCAAATGCCACAAAAATCCCCCTGCACAACTAACTAAAATTTAGATTTTGTAACAACTGTAAACAATGTTGTTGTTATAATGTCTGGTTTTGTGGTGGCTGTACTTTAAAATGAAATTAATATAATCTTAATTGAAGTGAAGTCACACCTGCTTGGTATAAATGCTTGAAAATGTTTTAGTTTAAAACGTCTATTAGAAATTTAAAAGTAATCAAAAGCCCCTTTCACACATACAGACGGAAAGGTTGTATGTGTGAACAGGTCCTTTTTGAAAATACCGGTAAATTCGTTCTGGCTATTTTCCGGACAGAGAAGTTGTAACATTACCGGCAATTTGCCGGAATGCTGCGCTGTGTGAATGCAGAAGGAAGATTCCCGTAATAAGCGGGTGCACGTCTAGAACGTGCTGACGTGAGACGTCTGCTTTAGCCAATCACAACAGTCAGACGCATTTACGTCCGTGCAGTTTGTGAGAATAAAAGTCTTTGAATATTTTTCCAGACACATTTAGCTGCTAGAAGTTAGTCAGATCACGTTTATATGTTCTTCTTAATGCCAACTGTGTAAATAATCATCGATGAGATGCTTATGATAAGCCGTTGTTTGTTTACCTTCAGGCTTTGCGTGTGCCTGTGAAACAGCCTGTAAGCGCCTGCACACACACATATTATGAACATCTTGACATGCGAAAGTGATCCTGCGAAAGTTATTCACAATATTGATCATCCACAGAGTTTGTAATTTAGTCAAATGTTTACAAATACAAGCGCAGCCGTTTAAAGCTCATTTGTGGTGAATGATGTCAGAATTTACCGGTATTTTGGAATGGATGTGTGAATGCTCTTTTCCGGAAAATTTCCGTAACGTCCTCGCCTGTGTGAACAGCGCTTTTTTAAATTTACCGGTAAAGTCGTTCCGGAAATTTTCCAGATATTTACCGGTATCACTGTGTGAAAGGGGCTAAAAAGTAATCAGATGTAATCGGCTACTTTACTTTTATAAAGTAATCGAAAAGGTACATTACTCATTACATTTTAAATAGGGTAATTTGTAATCCATTACATTCCCAAAGTAACCTCCCAAACACTGGCTGTAAATATAGAGCTTAAACACTGGTTTATTTATTTATTTATTTATTTATTTATTTTTGTACGTTCATTTTAGTTAAATTTTATTTCTTTAGTTTTATTTTCCAAAATGAATCCTCGTTGCACTTAACAAACTTCATTAGAATTGTAAACTTAACACATTTTTTATGATTTTTGAAGGAATTATAATGCTTTGTTTCTTCATTTACAAGTAGCAGTGTATTTAAAGCTACTGTATATTTCTGTTCGTTCGCATCCTGTCCCTTTGTGTTCCGCGGTGGAGTCACACACGGCGTTAGTGGTCATTTTGAACTGTGACTCACTGTACCTCAATGAACCCACTGACCTGAAAAATGTACTTACCCCGGGGGGAAAACAACTCTTAAACTGGGTGTGTAACAGGTTTGACCGTGGAAAAAGTTTCAGTCAGATTTCTTTTGTTGCTTTAACACCTGTTTCTGGTCTTGTTCGCTTTCCTAGAAAAATGACAAGACTTCAATGTTGTTGTTCGAAGTTCCTGTCAAAGATCTTACATTTGATCAACTTCAGCTCTTAAAAGTAAGCCTGATTTCAAATTCCTTGACTTGGTTTGATCATTGAAATGATAACACTGATTGTGTTTGTCCTTCTCAGCTGGCCCATACCACTGCTTTGGACACTCATGACCACAAAGGTAAATTTTCCCCGTAATTTATGTCTCAAAAGTACTATATGAAATCAGATGCATGTGTTTTTTTAAAGTGGTTAAACATATTAGTTACCTTGTGTAAAGTTCAAGTGCAACACTTTGTGTTTAGTGTAGTCAAAGAGTGAACAACAGTCAAGCTCTTTTGTGATAATCTTTTATATCAAGTGTTATTAAATCATTTTTGGCCTTTTTGAATATGATGTGATTACATATAAAAGAGAATATAGGTGTTTTGGATAAGAAATAACCTTTGCTATACTTTATAAGAAAGATCTTTCTCTTAAGGAAGTTCAGTTTACTGTAAAACAGGATTGTGATTTATCTAAGCTGGTTGGTTTGGTTTAATGCCTAGAACACAAGCCTCTGCAAAACTGGATTGAGTTAAATAAACAGTACGTTGTTAATAATATTTTACTTTGTCTAGACTTGCAGGATGAAGAGGAATATATAGATGAGCACCAGCCTTTCCCTTCACTTCCTCAGGTTTGATTGCTTTACATTTTACATTTAGTCATTTAGCAGACACTTGTCCAATTGTCCATTTATCAATTCAACAAGAAGAGGCAATACACACAAAAGTGCTAATTATACGAAGGAACTGTTAGTGCTTAGAGATTTAAGTACTAGTTTTTTTATAGAGAGAACATTTTCTTCAGGTGGTTTGTCAAGCCCACTCACCTGTAAAGCACACTTTATAAATGCACAGTGTTTATTTTTAGATATATAAAAATATGGAGTGATTTGTTAAAAAAAAATAAAAAAAGTATCTGGTGCAAATGTGTAAACCAGCGAAAGTGTCAGAGAGATAAACGAGCATTTTCTGAAGTTAGTTTATCAAGCCCACTCACCTGTGTGAGGCACACTCAGAATTGAAAGAGAACTTTATCTTCTCTTTTAATGTGAATCTTAAACGTTAATTTATTCTAGGATTTAATCAATTATTTGTATATGAATATTCAGATGAAATAATATTCCAATGTCATTTATTGTGGGATATATATTTATGTAACAATGAAACAACTTATTTATTCTGACCTGTTCTTATTAATATATGTTAAAGAAATAAGTGATCATGCTAAATTTCATTATCGCACACTGTTTTTCACCTGCTTTCTTTTGCTTATAGTTATTTTGTTAATATGTTTTAATTATCATCCATTACAACAGCATTGCTTTAATAGGAGATTAACTCTCCATTCATAGTTACCTGGTAATCTGGGACCTTTAGCCTGGACAAACTACTGTGCATTTTAGGTAAATGACAATAAGTTTTTAAATGTCGATTGTTTTTAAGAACATTTTTTTAATGAAAATCGTATTTATACAGCTATATTTTGCTTGTTTTAAAAATTTGTTTAAATTTTGTGCCAAAGAAATAATTAGTTTGGTGTGGCCAGAGAGAAAAATTGGGTGGGTGGGTGGGTGTCACACACACAGTTGAAGTCAGAATTATTAGCCCCCTTGTTTATTTTTTTCCCCAATTTATGTTTGTTTATTTATAACACATTTCTAAACATAATAGTTTTAATAACTGATTTATTTTATCTTTGCCATGATGACAGTAAATAATATTTTATTAAAGTTTTTTCAAGACATTTCTTTACTGACCTTTTTCTTGGCTGCTTCATGGAGGCCTCATAGCGACCAGCGTCTTCCGGTAGATTTCCGGTATAATTAGAACTTCCGTTTTCAATAGCGTTTTTAGTGGATTATGGAGTGTTTTTATGACACACAACTTTGAAAGGTGTGTGTTAAAGCCATTATAATCTGTCAGATGTGGTTCAAGTGCGAGAGAAAAACGTTCTCCTAGCTCATGTGTCCGCTGTCAGAAATACGTTGTGTGTGTGTGTGTGTGTGTGTGTTCCCGACCTCTCAGCTCATCAATATACACACAAACACACACACACACACACACACACACACACACACACACACACACTCACACACACGCGCATTATAGAGCAAACCAGATTACTGGCATGAAACTTAACAGGCATGCAAGTCATGCAATTTATAAAAATGACAAATAAAACTCCATTAGTGATACTTAAAATAGGTTAAAAATGTGACTGTTTATATGAATCAGCTGCCAACCGGAAGTTCTTAGCATTCTCCTTGCGCATACACTCAAACAATGTTGGGTAATTTTGTGTTCTAAGAAAAAGGTCTATACAGCTTAAAGTGACATTTAAAGGCTTAACTAGGAAAAAATTAAAAACTGTTTTTATTCTAGCCAAAATAAAAAAGACTTTCTCCAGAGGAAAAATATTATCAGACATACTGTGGGGAAAGAAAAAAAAAAATATATATATATATATATATATATATATATATATATATATATATATATATATATATATATATATATATATATATATATATATATATATATATATGTTTATAGATATATATATATATTTAACAGAGCAAGGAATTTTTCACAATATGTGATAAAAAATTTTCGTCTGTATAATATATATATATATATATATATATATATGTACTTTTTAAAATATTTTTATTTTATGATTATTGTATTATATGAGTACAAGCTTATATTTCAAGCTACATATGGTTCTCTTTATTTAATCTTAAATAATCAAATAATCTTAATGTTTTATACTCAGATTTCACATAAATATATGTTTAAAATATATATTTAAAGAATAACTTTTGTTTAAAATATAAATTTAAAGAACAAAGAGGCAACTGTTTACATCCAGGGTGTGTGTCCTTTGTAATAATTGTTTTAATATAATTAAAAAAAAAAGATTTTAGTAATAAATTCTAAATATCTCTGTTTCAGATATTCCAGTCTGTTCCAGAAAATGTGGGATTTAACATTGAACTAAAGTGGATCTCTCAGTTCAAGGTTTGTTTTGCCTCGAGCGATACGTGAGTTGGTTTGATCTCAGTATTAGCAGTGGGAAAACAAAACATGCTTATTGTCTGCGTTCCTATAAACAGGATGGCTCCTGGGATGCAAACCTCTCCACCTACTTCAACATGAATCAGTTCTTGGACATCATCCTCACTTGTGTGCTGCAGAACGCTGGAAACAGGAGGATCATCTTCTCATGCTTTGATCCTGATGTTTGCACAATGTAAGACATAAAGTTCTCATGCATATTCTAATAATGCACTGATGCTTAGCATTAAAAGGGGACCTATTATGCACAAATCACTTTTATAATGTATTTAAACAGTTATATGGCAAACGTGTGTAAATATAATCAGCCTTTATTGGTAAAAATTTATTAATTCTTTTTTTTAATAATCACACTTGATAAAAACAGTCTGCAGAAACACTTTGATTGACGTTCTTTCTTTGTACATTTCATAAGAGGGGAAGCCCCACCCATTAGTGACTACCTGTTCCTCATTAGCATAGGATGGCAGTCTTGTTTTTAATCTGCCACTATGTTGACACACAGGCATTTGTAGCTCCACCCTCTTTTCAAAAGAGCACAATCTCATTTGAATTTAAAGCGACAGTCATCAAAATTACACAATTAGGATCAAAGCCTAAAAGGGGCAGCATCATTCATTCATTCATTAATTTTCTTGTCGGCTTAGTCCCTTTATTAATCCGGGGTCTCCACAGCGGAATGAACCGCCAACCCATCCAGCAAGTTTTTACGCAGCGGATGCCCTTACAGCCGCAACCCATCCCTGGGAAACATCCACACACACATCCACCCACGCGAAGGCAGGGAGAACATGCAAACTCCACACAGAAACACCAACTGAGCCGAGGTTCGAACCAGTGGCCTTCTTGCTGTGAGGCGACAGCACTACCTACTGCACCACTGCCTCGCCTATTTTTGTTATATTATATTATTATATTATATTATTTAATTTTATTTATATTATTTTTTATTATTATTATATTATTTTATTTATATTATTTCTATTATATTATATTATAGTATTATTTTATATTATTGATATTATTTTTGTTATATTATATTATTATATTATATAATTGTATTTATATTATTTTTATTATATTATATTATAATGTTTTATTTATATTATTTTTATTATTACAGTTAATAGTAAATTTAATAAATAATATAACCTTATATCTGATTATATCTGATCTAGTAACAACCCTGCACCAGGGCAGGCCTTGTACTTGTACATGTGTAATGACAATAAGATTGAATCTAATCTAATCTAATTATTTATGTGGTGTATGTTGCTCTCTTTCTCGTTAACATGCTTAAACAATTGTGCTACATGACATCATAAAAGCTTTTCTAGCCCTCTTGTGTTGGACTTAAGGTTTGGGACTCTGCTAAAGTCTGTTCTGAAATGAAAGCCTCAGTCTGACGTCATTCACTATGGTTTTTAATGATGCGCGATTAACAGGTGAAAATCCGAGCTACCTGCTTACACTGCAGACGCTAGGGCACAGATCCGATTCATATTGGATAAATTTCCACATACGAGCAAGGCCTGAACCTGACTTGAGTAAATCGGAATCTATGTGATTTTTCCTGCTTGCATGTACACAGAATTGAGTCACTTAACCCATGCGGTGTAAATGCAGCCTTTGATTGCATGTTGCAAAAAATGTGTGTTTTCTACAGGGTGAGGCAGAAACAGAACAAATATCCGATCCTGTTTCTGACCCAAGGAGTGACACAGCTCTATCCTGAGCTCATGGACATCCGCTGTCAGAGCACTAAGATCGCCATGAGCTTTGCTCAGAGTGAGAACATACTGGTAAGAGTCGCATGCGGACAGATGGTGTAAAACCCCAGATGTTTGTTGATACAGCTGAGAACACTGTTGTGAAACAGCATTGAGAGAATTCACTGTAATCACAAACTTTGCAAATCTATGAAGTGAATGGCATCTAATAATGAGCTTTTTTTTTGAATGCAGCTTCAGCATTGAGACTAAAATTAAACTGCTGATTAAACACTGTTGTGAACTAGCATAGAGATGCCCAGTTTGCTACTTTAAAAATACTCTAATCACACAATTTGATGTACTTTTATTTTTATTCATATTGGTTTTAAATTCTATTGAGAGTAAATAACTCATGTGTGCGTTTACAGGGGATCAGCGCTCACACAGATGAACTGCTGAAGAACATGGAGTTCATCGGAGAGGCTCAGTCCAAAGGCCTTGTGGTTTTCTGCTGGGGTGATTATAACAATGACCACGAGAACAGGAGGAAGCTGAGGGAACATGGCATTGACGGCCTCATATATGACAGGTGGGTTTTATTATTATTTTTGTCTACAAGGGTAGCTTCAGTTTTCGAACGCAGATTTGATTTTAGTCATATTACATTAATTTATTCATGTCAAGACAGACGTAAACCAGCCAAAGTACCAGAATAGAAACAAGTTCGGAAAAAATATTGTTCATTCTCAAAAAAAAAATTAAAATGAAAGTCAACTCTGCATACAAAAATGAAATGAATTTCATAGGCCAAAAAATTCTGTTAGACACAAAAGAAGACGATTTTAAGAATGTTGGAAACCGGTAACCATTGACTTCCATAGATTTTTTTTTTCTTACGAGGAAGTCAATGACAACCAGTTCCAAGCTTTCTTCAAAACATCTTTTGTGTCCAACTGAATTTTTTGGTCTATGAAATTCTTTTTATTTTTGTGTGCAGAGTAGACTTTTATTTCATTTTTTTCGAGAAAGAAGAATGATAAAGATAATTTGAAGAATGTTTGAAACCTGTAACCATTGGCTTTCATTGTAAGAAAAAAGTACTATGGAAGTCAATAATTACCAGCTCCAAACATTCTTCAAATTATCTTCATCATTCTTCGTTCTCGAATTAAATAAAAAAAAATCAACTCTGCATACAAAAATAAAAACTATAGATTTAAACAATAATAATTATAAATGTTTGTTCAATCATACAAGTACAATGACTTTATTCAAAAGTACTTTTTGACTGCTTACATTTTTAATTTAACCATTCAAATTATGTGCAGAAAAATAAAAGAGGAAAAATAAGAAAAAAAGAGAAGAGAAGGAATTGGAAAAACATATTTTTGGAAAAATGTATTTAAAAGTTCCTAAAAATGCATTTATTGTTAAATATTTAATACATTGTTGAATAGTTTTTTTTAATGATTTCAATTAATTAGAGATGCTTTTTTGATTGAAACTTTTTTTATTTACTAATAAAATCAGTCTAGCGGCTGAAAAATAAAAAAATAAATATTTGAGCAAAATTCTTAGAAATTAATTGAGCCTTATTAATAAATAAAATGGTACAGCAGTAAAAACTATTCTATGATTAGAAAAATAATTGATAGAGTCAGAAAGGGCAGAAAAGTAGTCTTGTTTTTTTTTTTCGAGAAACATTTATAGGACTTTAGGGAATACAATACACGTGTGTGGAATGTGGTGACACTGTCAAAAGAGTAATCATCAGCTACAAGTGTAATGGATTATTCAGCAAGAGTCGATGTCGTCATAGTTGATTTGACTGTCATGTTGACTCTTTCAACATCATTAATGAGCGTGACAGCCTGAACACACATTTCCGTCTAATGATACTGTGCTTTATGGTTGTTTGCTGATGGTCAGGGCATATCAGCACATGTGCGAGAGCAGCTGGGTAAAGGTTAAACTAATCAATGAGGTTTTTTGTTTATGTAATACAGCACATTATGCCCTGTGCGCACTTTTCACTTAATCACACTCAGACAGAACATCCACGGCTGTTGTGAAAACATCATTGTGTGTACTGTACATACACAAATGCTGACATTTTTTGTAGATCTTTCTTCTGCACAAAAGGTATTTTGAAGAATGTTTGGAAATGGTAAGCATTGACTTTGATAGTATTTGTTTTTCCTACTATGAAAGTCAATGGTTACAGGTTTTTAACATTCTTCCAAATATCTTCATCTTGTCTATACATGCAGAAATGCTGACCTTTTTTTGTCTGTTGAACACAAAAGAAGTTTTTTTGAAGAATGTTGGAAACAGGTAACCATTGACTTCCATAGTCTTTTTTTTTCATACTATGGAAGTCAATAGTTACAGGTTTCTAACATTTTTCAAAATAATTTGATGATGTATACATGCACAAACTCAGTTTTTTTTTTTCAGATCGTCTCTTGAACATAAAAGAACAAGTTTTGTTACCACTGACTTCCATAGTGTTTTTTTCTTACTGTGGAAGTCAATGGTTACAGGATTCCAACATTCTTCAAAATATCTTCATTGTGTATACATACCAAACGGTGACTTTTTTTGTAGATCTTTCTTCTGTTAAACAA
Organism: Danio rerio; assembly: GCF_052040795.2. Taxonomy (NCBI): domain Eukaryota; kingdom Metazoa; phylum Chordata; class Actinopteri; order Cypriniformes; family Danionidae; genus Danio; species Danio rerio. The sequence continues at coordinate 49,884,866 of NC_141040.1, read as the reverse complement.
AAAAGAAGATGTTTTGAAGAATGTTGGAAACTGGTAACCATTGACTTTAACATTATTTGTTTTTCCTACTATGGAAGTCAATGGTTACCAGTTTCCAACATTCTTCAAAATATCTTCATCATTGTGTTTACATGCACAAATACTGACTTTTTTGTAGATATTTTTCCTGTTGAACACAAAAGAAGATGTTTTGAAGTATGTTGGAAACCGGTAACCTTTGACTTTCAAAGTGGGGTTTTTCTTACTATGGAAGTCAATGGTTACTGGTTTCCAACATTCATCAAAATATCCTCATCATTGTGTATACATACACAAACACTGATCTTTTTTGTAATTCTTCTTTTAAACACAAAAGAAGATGTTTTAAAGAATATTTGGAACTGGTAACCATTGACATACTGACCTTTTTATTTTTTAGATCTTTTGCTAAACACAAACTGGTAACAACTGACTTCAATAGTAGGAAAAACAAATACTATAGAAGTCAATGGTTACAGGTTTCTAATATTTTTCAAAATCTCTTCATCATTGTGTTTACATGCATAAATGCTGACCTTTTTTTTTTTAGATCTTTCTTCTGTTGAACACAAAGAAGACGTTTTGAAAAATGCTGGAAACCGGTAACTACTGGCTTACATAGGACTGTTTTTTCCTACTATGGAAGTCAGTGGTTACAGGTTTCCAACATTCTTCAAAATATCTTCTTTTTTGTTCAACAGAAGAAAGAATCATAAGGTGAATAACCTTTATGATTTATGATTTTAGATTCTGATTTGATTATTTTCAGGAAAAATTCAAATAGAATTATTTGAGTCATTCAAACGTCCAATCAAAATTCGCTACTACCTAACAGTCTCCTGTTTGAACCTTTAATTTGTGTGGTGTGACTCCACTTCCTGATAACAAAAATTCTATGCAGTGTTTACTTTTCATGTCTTTCCTCAAACCCCTTTCATTCTTTGATTTATTTTTCTTCTCCCACCATCATCTGATGGTCATTTTTTCCAGAATACATGAATGCTTGGTGCCTTCAACTTCCTCTGATGCCAGTAATGTCTTCTGTTTCCTGGTTGTGTGTGTGATTTTTATTAAGCCATTGGCTGCTGCCTGACAGATCTCGCTCACTGACTACAGCATTAAGAGAACTGTAGTGTTTTACAGCAATGATGTGAGGCACTAAAACTCCTGAGTGAACTTGAGTGGCTTTTATTCAAATTACTTGAAAGTTCAGCTGCCTGTTACATCATCGTGAACATTACAGACTTTCTCTTTATTTGGATGACCTAGTTTTTTCCCCCCAGAACTCAGAGTTACAATGCAGATGTGCATATGCTTTATGGATTTATTACACACTGGTGACGTTAACGGCGCATGAATCCCTTTTGTGGGCCTCAATGACTTGAACATTGAAGAAGAAATGATTGAATGGATGGATGTTTGGCTTCTGCTCTCAAACCAGCATGATTGATTGAGTAGGGCTGCACGATATATCGTATGCTTATCATTATTGCAATAATAGTAAATGCAATATATGTATCGCAGACATATATTTGATGCATTGGTTGTTTAACTAAATTAGACCAATTATGGGCCTTGCAATCTTTAGCCCCGCCTCCCCAGTAGTTGCTCTTCTGCTTTTGGCTGAAGGTGAACCCAGATATGAAAATAAATACTTATAGTAGGAAATGACAACAGCCAATCAGAGTCAGAATATCTGCTGAGGTTTTCACTCACTCCTGGTGATTTAAAGGCTTAATGTTTGCACCTTGACATGTTTTTTTTAGTCTGAATTAAATCTGAAAAATATATTTTATGTTTATTTTAATATTAATAAATAAATAAATGATTTAAAAACATAGTTTATTAAAAAAAAAAAGCATTTTTCTAAGGAAATTTTATATTGAAAAAATGGTGTTATCTCAATATTCAACAACAGTATCGCAAATTTTTCCAGTATTGTGCAGCCCTATGATAGAAACGCATGCAGAAAATCTTCATTTGTCTATATATGAATGAACATAATGCTTTTTGATTGCTGAAACTGCAGAATACGATCATAAAGATGACAATTTAATGTATAACATTGATTTTACTTCGTTTTTGATGTATATAATCATGTAGGAATCATACACGTAATCAGATTAAAATTCTACAAACCCATGAACACATGGGGCACTATCATATACGCGGTCCAAAAGGCGCAAGACGTGTTTGGCATGACATGTTGCTATTTTCAGACCAGGGGTCCGTTCTTCGTACGTGGATTACTCAGTTAGCTGGATTTGGATTTTGACGATTTGACATGATCCAGGATCGTTTCGTTCTTCAAAGCTGATCTGAGAGTTGTTGTCATAGCAACAGTTCTGCTAGCTCAAACCTGATCGCAAGGAGGTTCAATTCATATAAACAGGATTAGATCGGCTCAGTTCAAGCAAAGATAATAGAGAAAGTACCGAATTATGATATTTTCTTACAGTAGTAGTTATATACACTTGGGAAAATAGTTAAAAAAAAATGTAACTATATATAAAAATTTATAGTTATTAATAAAATAAAGTTATATTAACAAAACTTATGCAATTTGCACCATCGAAAAGAAAGTACAAAAGAAAATGTATTGATATGAACTTTTTAGATTGCTTTATACAATTTGTGTATGATAGAAATGCAGAATATGTGACTTTTTAAAAAAAAGAAATAATATATTAATGCAGTCATGAACATGTTTTGACAGTTAATATGACAGTGATTTGATGCTTCATAAAAGTTGCAGACACCTTTACCAATATCAAAATGCTTTTGTAAACAACCAGTTATTCCATACAGCGATTAAAAAAACGGCTACTATAATAAAGAAAATCTTTTCTAAATGTAGAACTAAATACATTGATATGCATTGAAATACATGATGAATACTCTTGACACATGAAAGTGTAAAGCCTGCAGCTCACAACAAATGTGGAAGGTTATTGCGTGTCATATTTAACAAACAGTTTACTGCTAATTTGACGTAAATTTGCTCACATGGATAATTGAATATTAATCAGATGATGTCATTACGCTGCTGTGCCGTCAGCCAATCGTTGCATTGCTGATCATGATTTCGAGGATCGATAGATCTGTCCTTCATAACACACGCAGCGATCTCAGATCAGTTCATCCAGACATTCTAATCTGATTCGCAAACTTGTTTGAAGAACCAAATTAGAGAGAGATCAGTTATCAAGATTAAAAGATCCAGGATCGGCAAAATCATCTTAGATCATTTAAGCGAGGTACGAAGAATGGACCCCAGTTCAATCCTAGTCTTTCTGTTTTGCCCCACGTTGTTTAAATAGTAAATCCATTTGCACCACTTTATGGACTCATAGGTGTGCCGCTCTAAAAAGGAGGCGTGTTAAGGCGCATTGTTGGTGCGCTGCTTTTTAGAGGAACTGAAATACTAAAACAACTAAAAGCTGGTCTAAAAGTCCAGCACAGAGCATGTTAGCATGCTTACACATTGCTTAACACACACAGGATGTACAGCAATACACAATTATTTTTACAGATGAAAAAAATTAAAGGATTAAAATGTTACAAAAAGTATTTTTTTACATAAATATAAAAACCACTATCTCCACCTTGGGGCGGCTTTTCTTCAGTTTATTCATGACAATTAGCATTTTTATAATTTTGTTATTATCAGCAGTATTATTATTTATTATCTGCATATTTTTATTTGTTTTATTAAAAACAAGCTTAGATTTGCCTACCTGTCAGGTTTTGAACCATATGGGGCGTAAAAATAGGACGTGTGTTTGGACACAACTCAGTTTTTTGAGCACACTTCATTATTATTGTTTATTTATTTGTTTGCTGGAATTAGAACCGAATTTAGAAGTAGTTTTGAAACAAATCTTTGCGCTTAACAAACTAAATGAACTATGTAGGCTAATGGATGTCTTCAGTGGAGTGTGTCCACACCGTTTCCTTACTCCACAAAGGTAAAAAGTAAAAGTGAAGAGAAAGAGAAAGTAAAGAGGCCGAATGGAGGAGCTTCATTCTTAATCCCCGAGCTGCAGATGCTCTATTTAACTGTTTTCCTGCTAGTGAAGCGTTCAGTTTTTCAGGGAATGGGATATGAGACTCTGATTGGTTTAATGCACATTATGCTCAAAACACACCCAGAACTCATTAGGACAATAAGCTCAACCCTGTTAGACCATGTGGCATGGCGCAAACTGTATTTTTCCAGCCTTAAAATAGCAAAAGTGGATTCGGACATGCCATTAATTAGTTTTTTTTGGCTAAATAGTTAAAATAGAGCCCATGATCTCCAGATCTGCTCTGAGTGTGCTTTCTGCAAGCATTTTACCTTTTTTCTTTGAGTAAAGTTATCGTCATATATTGTACAAAGCATGTGTAATACCCTGATCCAGTTACTATGACCATTTATGTGAAGCTGCTTTGACACAATCTACATTGTAAAAGCGCTATACAAATAAAGCTCAATTAAATTGAATTCAATTAAATTACATGTAAAATTAAATATATGAAATAATAAATAAAGCTGAAAGCAAGAATCAGTTTATTATGTTTAATTTTTTTTTTAGTTGAGTAAAACTACTGCAAATTAAACTAAAGGTTGTGCAAATAGTCAAGGTCACCACAGCGGAATGAACCGCCAACTTATTCAGCATATGTTTTACACAGCGGATGTCCTTCCAGCTGCAACCCAGTACTGGGAAACACACATACAAACTGATTCACACACATACACTACGGCAAATATAGTTTATTTAATTCACCCCATTGTCTTTGGACTGTGGAGGATACCGGAGCACCCTAAGGAAACCCACGTCAACAGGGAGAACATGCTAACTCCACACAGAAATGCCAACTGGCCGTGCCAGGAGTCGAACCAGCAACCATCTTGCTGTGAGGCGACAGTGCTAACTACTGAGCCGCAGTGTTGTGATTTCTAAACATAATAGTTTTAATAACTCATTTCCAATAACTGATTTCTTTTATCTTTACCCTGATGACAGAACATAATATTTTACTAGATATTTTTCAAGATACTAGTATTCAGCTTACTTCGGCTTAATTAGGCAAATCATTGTATAACAGTGGTTTGTTCTTTAGATAATTGAACCAAAATATTTCTTAAGGGGGCTAATAATATTGACCTTAAACTATTTTAAATAAAAAAACTGCTTTAATACTAGCTAAAATAAAACAAATCAGATTTTCTCCAGAAGAAAAAATATTATTGGGAATACTGTGAAAAATTCCTTGCTCTGGAAAACATCGTTTGGGAAACATTTGAAAAAGAAAATTCACAGGAGGGCAAATAATTCTGACTTCAACTGTATATATTGCACATGCCTTCTATGTTTTTGTATGATCGCAGATGGAAACTTCTAGCTTTTTTCTTTACAAAGTGCTCCACAGCTAAAATACAGCTTTGTTTATTTCCGCCTTAGAATCTGTGAAGACAAGCTCGAGCAGTCGAACATCTTCAAAATGGAGGAGCAGGGAGGAAACCTGAAGGAGGTCATCCAGACATGTGCCTGCTCCACCTACAGCATCCCCTGCTCCTCATTTCCCTGCCCCGGAAGACCCAGCGAGACCAACGGAGAGTCCGACTCAGGCCTCAGCTCCTCCTGAGAACCACACACTCAGATTATGTAAACTTCCCACAATGCATCACAAGTAACGCACAAATACACTCTGTCATTAAGCCAAATGTCATTTGAGTTGCAGAATATAAGCACGTCAGATGAATGTTGTAGAGGGCAAGCATAAAATGTTATCTTAAAGGGATAGTTCATCCACAAAATGAGCATTTACTCACTTTTACTCTCTCTCAAGTGGTTCTAAACCTTTTTAAGAGTCTTTATTCTGTTAAACACAAAAGGAGATATTTTAAAGAATGTTAGAAACCTGTAACCATTGACTTCCATAGTTGGAAATACTATGAAAGTCAATGGTTACAGGTTTCCAGCTTTCCAGCTTTTGTAACCATTGACTTTCATGATAGGAAATACTATGGAAGTCAGTGGTTACAGGTTTTCAGCAATCTTCAAAGTATCTTATTTCTCGTGTCTTGTATAGGACAAGAATAAAATGCTATCTTAAAGGGATAGTAAAAAGCAAACATTCAGTCACTTTTTACTATCCCTCAGGTGGTTCTAAACCTTTATGATATTCTTTATCCTGCTGAACACAAAATAAGATATTTTGAAGAATGTTAAAAAAACTGCAACCATTTATTCTCTTGTGTGTTGCAGAGTAGTGTTTCCCAGCCCTGTTACTGGAGGCATACCAACAGTACATATTTTGGATGTCTTCCTTATCTGAGCCATTCATTTCAGGTTTTGGAGTCTCTTCTAATGTTCTCATGAGTTTGATTCAGGTTTAAATCAGAGGTTGAAAATGTGTACTGTTGGTGTGCCTTCAGTAACAGGGTTTGGCAACCGTTGTAGAGGACAAGAATAAAAAAGCTATCTTAAAGGGATAGTTCATAGAATGTTTGAAACCGGTAACCATTGAGAAATGTCAATGGTTACAGGTTTTCAGAATTCTTTAAACTATCTTCCTTTGTGTTCAACAGAAGAAAGAAAGTCAGATTTGGAACAGGTAAATGACAGAATTTACTTTTTTGAGTGAACTATACTTTTAAACGTTTTTAAAACAATGTATAACGAAGAATGTTTGAAACCGGTAACCGTTGACTTGTATAGTTGGAAATACAAATACTATTGAAGTTAATGGTTACAGGTTTTTAGCATTCCTCAAACTATCTTCTTGTGTGTTGTAAAGGATAAAATGCTATTTTTTGGGGGTTAGTACAATTTAGAAAATGAGCGTTTACTCACTTTTTACTCTCCCTCAAGTGGTTCTAAACCTTTATGGTTTCTTATTTCTGTTGAACACAAAAGAAGATGTTTTGAAGAATGTTAGAAACCAGTAACCACTGACTTCCATAGTTGGAAATACAAGTACTATGGAAGTCAATGGTTACAGGTTTCCACCATTCTTCAAAATATCTTCTTTGGTGTTGTAGATGATAAGACTAAAATGCTATCTTTAAAGGATAGTTCACCCCCAAATAAACCAAACATTTACTCACTGTTTACTCTCCCTCTAGTGGTTCTAAACCGTTATGAGTTTCTTTCTTCAGTTGAACACAAAGATAGGTTTTCAGCATTCTTCAAAGTCTTTTCTTGTGTTGTAAAGGATAAGAATAAAACGCTATCTTAAAGGGATGGTTCACCTCAAAGACAAACATTTACTCACTCTTTACTCTCCCTCAAGTGGTTTCAAACCTTTATGAGTTTCTGTATTCTGTTGAACACAAATGAAGATATTTTGAAGAATGTTTGAAACCTGTAACATTGACATTCATAGTAGGAAATACAAATACTATGGAAGTCAATGGTTACAGGTTTTCAGCATTCTTCAAAATATCTTCATTTGTGTTCAACAGCAAAAAATATTTTCTTGAGTATTTAACAAAAGAAAGAAGATTTGTAACAAGTAAATTGTGAGTCAATGATGACAGAATTGTAATTTTTAAGTGAACTATCCCTTTAAACGTATTCAAAACAATACTTTTGCTTTATGTAGACAAATTGCTTTCTGGATGCAGAAATGGTGTATAGAATGTGTATTTTGCTTGTATACAAAAATGTATAATTCTTAATATTCAAGAGTGTATTGGGAACAGGTTTTGAACATTTATGCAATTTAGTATTCAAAATGTCACGAACAACAGAAATGCAAGACTTCACAGAATTTGTTTAAAAGCTAATGCTTTATATTTAATAGCCTCACTCTGAGCTATTAAAGTCTCTTAAAAACAGATTTCTTTTTTAAATGACACTCATTAAGATGCATATTGTTATATTGTTTACTATATCAAACCACAGATTCATTTTTAAAGGAATAGTTCGCCAAAAATGACTCATTTCAGTTTTTTTACTCACTCTCAGACCTTCAAACATAGATATTTTTGCTGAAATCCTTCATAAAATGCAACAGTGAGAATCTAAAAACAAAATGAATATTCATGGCTTCAGTTTCACTTGATAATACCTCGATGCATTATCAGGAGCATGTTGTATTAATTTCATTAGGCTTGAATGTTTTTTTGACTCTGTATTGTATGAGGAGTTAAATCTTCTTTAATGTTCTTTTAAACAAATTAACTCACCATCTTGTATGGCCTGAGAGTAAGTAAACAAACACAAATTAGCATTTTTGAGTGAACTGCCCCTTTAAATGAAACCCTGATGGTCTCAGCAGAACAAAATGTAATCTTTTTTTTTTTCTTCTTCATCCAGCTGTGCAATTGACTGAACTGTTTGTGTAAATGTGTGTGTGTGTGTGTGTATATTCGGATGGATGTGCTGCTGGTTTCAGTGTGTGTGATTCATCTCGTTTCCTTTCGCATGTTTGCTGTTTAGAGACTCGGAGTATGAATCCACAAACACACACAAGAACAATGCTCTAAGAGCCAGAATAAACTAATTTAATGCCAATCACAGATTCTGTTCTTCTCTTCCGGACGAGCACTGTGAAATCATTGCAACACATTGGTTGCACTTTTAAATGAGATGCACTATGGGTAGAATGTAGAATAATTAGATTCTTTTATACATAATTCTATAAAAATATGTTGATGTGTTTAAATGTATCCTAAATAAAAATGTGTGTAGATGTTGTCAAAGCTAGTCAAAGACATTATGACATGACATTGTGCACTGAATTTAAACAGGTTTTATTTATAACTTGTGATCAGTTTTATTTTAGTTGATGTGGGTTTAATGATTTTTGTTTGTTGCTATTTTAATCAAACTATTGTCATAGTTTAGTTTTTAATTGTTTAGTTTAATTATAATCGTAATATAAATATAATAGCAATTTATTTTTCAAAACTGCTGTCACTGTATACAAAAATAATTCCGTCATTCATTTTCTTTTCAGCTTAGTCCCTTTATTAATCAGGGTTTGCCACAGCAGAATGAACCGCCAACTTAACCTACACATGTTTTATGCAGCGGATGCCCTTTGAGCCACAACCCAGTACTGAGAAACTATACAAAAATCAAAATATATATTAAAAATATAATAAAAAGTTGAATTGATTTGAATTAAATACTATTATAATTACACAAACTCGATTACGTTTGCAGACGAGGTCATGGTGGCACAAACAGTCACATTAATCATTTTCATTTTAGTTTCAAATAATAATCACAAAAGGCCACACAATGAAGTAATGTGGGTTGCATTTTTATTTTTAAATGAACTTAAAGGGCACCTATTTTATCCCGTTTCCAGAAATTTCCCAATGATTATTTGATGTATTTGTTGTGGAGTTAATTCAAATATTTTGATGAGTTTGGGAAAAACCGGTATTGAAGCATCTTGTTTTATAATTGTACTGACATGCGGCTGTGGTGACAAAGACGCTAAAATGCACTATTTTTACGTATACAAGTTTAAAACATTTTAAAAACTCATTCGTGATCATATTTGAGGATGATTGATGATCACAGAGAGCTGAACAGATCTTTTAATCCCAGTTGCTTTGCGCAAGTCCTGTCTTGTTGAGCTGATTATATGTGTTACTACAGAGAGATGTTAATATGTGGCTGTCAATCAATTTGGTGGGCGGGGGGACTGCACTCCTATGTCACATTGCGGTTGGCCTCAAAATGGGAGGGATTTTTTATGTCAGGAAATTAAAAAAAAAGAGACTTATTGTGTTTGTATCACCCCAATATGACTCTGGACACACTTTACCTTTACATACAGTCCTGTCCAAACAGCTTTCAAAAGATGATTTTCATCATAGTTGCCCTTTAAATAATATTTTTAACCCAATAGTTGGGTTTGTCCCACACCTTAACCCAACATTTTATTTGAGTATAGTAAAGGTAATAATCATTTCTATGAAATTAAATATTTCAAATGTTTGATTGACTGTGCTGGCGTGGGTTTCCTCCGGAAAAGACATGTGCTATAGGTGAATTTAATGAACTAAAAAAGCCATAGTGTATGAGTGTGTATGGATGTTTCCCACTACTGGGTTGCAGCTGGAACAGCATCTGCTGTGTAAAACATGTGCTGGATAAGTTGACGGTTCATTCCACTGTGGCTACCCCTGATAAATAAGGGACTAAGCCGAAAGGAAAATTAATAAATGATTGACCGTGATTATGTGTATCCCTGTGTGAGAGAGAGTGTGTGTGTGTGTGTGTGTTTGTGTGTGTGTTTGTGTGTGTGTGTGTGTGTGCGGATGTGTCTGTATATGTGCATGTATCTCTGTGTGTGAGTGTGTGTGTAAAGTGAATTTATATATTTGTCTATGACCAAACACCCAAAAGCATGATGGGATCAGCATTAAATAATATTATAAGCACACAGTTATACTTGCATTAGCAGAAGAGGTAGGTGAACAATTGAATGAAGACTGTTTGCATGCCATTTTTTGTTAAAGGGTTAAAGCTATCGAAGTTTGATAGAGGATGATAAAGGTTGGAGTAAGTGAACTTCATTCAAGTGCCCTTTAAATGTGTGATGTTTAAATGCTCTTTTATCCTTCACAGGTGAGCTGCTGATAGATGTGTAGTGTGATGTGTTTGACTGCATTAATATTTGAGCATTGTGCTCTGCCTCTTCCTGTTTGTTTTTCCACCTTAAACACAAAAGCAGCAATGGAAAAGCACCAGCAGATCTGCTCACATTCACTCTAAAGGCTGTGTCTCAAATCACCGACAGCCTGCAGCATTTTCAGGTCTCTTCTAACTTCTGTTGGTTACAGTAAACTTTATTGTGATGGGGTCGGATTTCTGTCTTAAATCCATCCCAGAAAAGATAACCTTTCTCCTTTTTCTCATTACTTTAGGTGATTGTTTGAATCAGTATTTAATTTTTGAAATTATTTTGACTAATAAGAGTTGATAACAGTTGTCCGCTTGTGGGGCGATTAGTTTTGCAGCGTTAATAGATTCACAGTATGTATCACACCACACATGTGATATAAACATCACACTATATTAACTGTACAAAAAACAACAGCTTCCCATTCGAATTCAGCAAATCTAGAGGTGTGTAGTGTACTCATTTGTTTTAAAACGGTGTTATTGTAAACCTGTAATTGTTTTCCAGTGTGGAAAGAAAGGAAACGACTCGCCTTTTTCCTGAAATGAAAGTTCATGTAAATAGAGGAAAGGTGTGACACTTTATTTTTGGCATGTTACACTTTAAAATTTCTTTCACTGTTTGTTTGTTTATTTATTTATTTTTTTTTCCTTTGGTCACAATGTCTTTGGATTTTCACACTTGGTTATGTACAACTTTACGGCCACTTTATTAGGTACACCAGGACCTCCTTTTGCCTTCAGGACTGCCCTAATCCTTCATGGCATAGATCAAACAAGGTGCTGGAAATATTCCTCAGAGATTTCGGTCCATATTGACATGATAGCATCACACAGTTGCTGCAGATTTGTGGGTTGCACATCCATGATGCGTTCCTGTTCCACCACATCCCAAAGGTGCTCTATTGGATTGGTGACTGTGGAGGCCATTTGAGTACAGTGAGCTAATTTTTCATGTTCAAGAAACCAGTCTGAGTTGATTTGTGCTTTATGATGTGGTGTGTTATCCTGCTGGAAGTAGCCATCAGAAGATGGGAACACTGTGGTCATAAAGGGATGGACATGGTCAGCAACAGTACTCAGGTAGGCTGTGGCGCTGACACCATGCTCTATTGGTACTAATGGGCAAAAAGAATGCCAAGGAAATATCCCCCACACCATTACACCACCACTACCAGCCTGATCTGTTGATACAAGGCAGGATGGATCCATGCTTTCATGTTGTTGATGACAAATTCTGACCCTACCATCTGAATGTTGCAGCAGAAATCGAGACTCATCAGACTAGGTAATGTTTTTCCAATTTTCTATTGTCCAATTTTGGTGAGCCTGTGTGAATTATAGCCTCAGTTTCCTGTTCTTAGCTGTCAGGAGAGGCACCCGGTGTGGTCTTCTGCTGCTGTAGCTCATCTGCCTCAAGGTTGGACGCATTCAGAGATGCTCGTCTGCATACCTCGGTTGTAACGAATGGTTATTTGAGTTACCGGTGCATTTCTATCAGCTCGAACCAGTCTGGCTATTCTCCTCTGACCTCTGGCATCAACAAGGCATTAGCGCCCACAGAACTGCCGCTCACTGGATATTTGATCTTTTTCTGACCATACTTTGTAAACCCTAGAGATGGTTGTGTGTGAAAATCCCAGTAAATCAGCAGTTTCTGAAATACTCAGACCAGCCCGTCTGGCACCAACAACCATGTCACCTTTAAAGTCACTTAAATCCCCTTTCTTCCCCATTCTGATGCTCAGCTTGAACTGCAGCAGATCAGCTTGACCATGTCTACATGCCTTAATGCATTGAGCTGCTGCCATGTGATTGGCTGATTAGAAATGTACGTTACTGAGCAGCTGGACAGGTTTACCTAATAAAGTGGCCGGTGAGCATATGTTGTTCCAGTTATACATGCCACCAAAATGTTCTTTGTGTTTTTTTCTGGTTTCCTCTTAAAAATAATAATCAGGTATGCACCAATATGGATTTTCTGGACAATAGCTTTGACCATTAACTAAATTTACAACTGAAACCTAAATTTACAAAAATATACAATTTTGTAGACGCTTTTATTCAAACAAACTTACAAATAAGACCAATCATAGTAATCAAAGAACAAAAATATGCAAATAATTTGACAATTGCAATGTGAAAATGGCATGCTTAAATCACTAGTTGAGCAGATATGGGAACAAATATCCCATTTTATCCCCTCTATATACCCATTTTCTTTGGATGTTTATAATATTACATTTAGTTTAATGAGTTATGCCATCTGTAATCCAGTGTTAATGATTCTGTCCTTGAATGCTGTAGTGAACTAGATCTGTAATGCCATCTACTGCTCAGTAATAAATGGACATTTTCTTTTCATTCATTTTCTTTGTAGATTAGTCCCTTTATTAATCCGGGGTCTCCACAGCGGAATGAACCGCCAACTTATCCAGCATATGTTTTACGCAGTTTTTCCCTCATAATATTTTCTATATTGCTCCTGATCTCAGTAATCAATACTGTGGTGAAAGCATATATATGTTAAAAGTTTACCATATTTTTCCTTACATACTAACCTAAACCACAAATCTATTAGAACTACAAAAAAAAAAAAAAAAAAAACACACACACTGAAGACTAAAATGACTACAAAATGTGTTAAAGGCATGCATAGTTCATCCAAAAAATGACAATACTGTCATTTATTCCTTTGCTTATATTCAAACATTGTTAAATATATTTATTTAATTTATTAAACCATGACACAAAATATTTTTGAAAAGTGTTGTAAACCGGTAGCAATTGACCTCCATAGTAGGAAAAACAAATGGAAGTCAATGGTTATCAGTTTTAAGCTTTCTTCTAATTGTATTTTGCGTTCAACAGAAGAATCTCACAGAAGTTTGGATTAAATAGTGAGTACATTTTCATTGTTGGATAAGCTATCCCTTTAATTATGAAATTGTTTGTCAATATAACTTTACCTTTATAAAATGTATAACAGAATTAAGTAGATATTAGTCAATTTAACGATTGCGATATTACGCAACGCGCTTTTCAGTATGTGCTTGGGAGTTGTAGTTTATACTTCTACTCAACCCTTCGTTTCAGGGCGGTCGCAGGACTACAAATGCCATAACTCCTCGCTGGAGCGTCCCGTACGCCCACGGTTAATAAACGCAACGACAGTAATCCCCCGCTGCCATAGTGACAGACCGAGAAAAGCGAGCGGAGAAACCATAATATAATTTACCACTTACCTATTCATTTATCCACAGAAACCATGGACAACTCCGGCAAAGAAAAGGAGGCTATTCAGCTCATGGCTGAAGCCGACAAGAAAGTGAAGTCTTCCGGCTCTTTTTTAGGAGGAATGTTTGGGTAAGATTAAATGGATGCTTCCGTTCTTGTTTATCCGATCAGTATCCGCTAACGTTAGCCTGTACCAATATTGTTAATATAATCGTGTTGTCGAGCTTTGGCTTTAGGTTTACCAGTTAATACTGATTATATAACTGCATAAAAGCTACAAATATATTGCAATTATATTGTACAGGAGACCAAAGCTGTGACAGGCCGCTTTGCGCATCAATCGATAGAAAACAGGCTTATTTATTATAATAAATTGCAGATTTTTAAAAGATTCTTGTTTTGCATGATTGTAGTGATGTAAATTGACCAGTTGATTTATGTGGTTTGATGATTTGGTTAGTAAATTAAGCGTTTTGTGTTTTGCGCATTAGTGGCGCAGTGCCTGCGGTATTTACATTTATTTCTTGCTGTTTTATGTCGGTAAAAAATTGTAAGAAAATAGGAAACTAATATATAATCATGCTCGAACACAATATCATGGTACTGCCATCATGTTCAGTAATAATCTGATATTGCATTCGAGTCATACAAATGTCCATTATATTTAGATAATCAGTTGTACATATTAAAACCAGCAGTAACTAATTAAAAATTGTATATCTTTGTCACTGTCTTTTAAACTGCAATTAACATGTTTTTTTTAAATCTTATATAATAAAATGCAGGATGACTTATTATTTGATGTAGTTTAAAATGAGGTAAAGTTGATTTTATATATGTAGACTTTCTCCTTAATATTTATTTATTCATTTTCTTTTCAGCTTAGTACAGGGTCGCCACAGCAGAATGAACCGCCAACTTATATCATTTCAGAAGATTATTCTTTGCAAATTCTAAATAGGGAAATCCTATTAGCAGCCAATGACTATCAAAGTACAACATTGTTTACAGTCAATTAAATAGTGCTAATGTTGTTTTGAAGTCATACTTAAAGGAGACTTCAGAGCCAATATTCAAATTAGTGTGGTAAACAATAGGGAGAGCAGGGGCGGACTCAGTGATTTGGGGGTTCTAAGTAGGGCTAGACAGAATCTGCAGACATTTTTTGCCATTTTCTACAGAGAATTTTTTTAAATATCTGCAGATTTAGATCTACTAAAAGACAGAAAATATTATTTTACAAACTGTACTGTCATGTGAAATCATGTGAATATTTTAATATTACTATTGTTATATCTCAAAATATACTGCCACCATGTTCAGTAAATATTTTGACATTGCTTTGTAGTCATACAAATATTCATTAGATTTAGATAATCATATTAATGCATATTAAAACCAGCACTAACTAATTAAAAATGGAATATCTTCCTGATTTGTCACTGTCCTTCAAACCACATTTTTAATCTATAATAAAGTACAGCATGACTTATTATTTGATGTAGTTTAAATTGAGGTAAAGTTGATTTTATATTCGCAGACTTTCTGCTTAATAATATTAATTTATTCATTCATTTTCTTTTCACCTTAGTCCAGGGTCTCCACAGCAGAATGAACCACCAACTTATATAATTTCAGAAAAGTATTCTTTGCAAACTCTAAATATGGAAATCATATTAGCAGCCAATGACTATCAAAGTTTGCATTGTTCATAGTCAGTTAAATAGTGCTGATGTTGTTTTGAAGTCATACTTAAAGGAGATTTCAGAGCCAATATTCAAATTAGTGTGGTAAACAATAGGGAGAGCAGGGGCGGACTCAGTGATTTGGGGGTTCTAAGTAGGGCTAGACAGAATCTGCAGACATTTTTTGCCATTTCTGCAGAGAATTTTGTAAAAGATCTGCAGATTTATGCAGAATGATTTTAGGTATCATTAAATTTAATATATTAAATAAAAAATCAAACCTTTTTAACTTTTATTTAATGTTTACAATGCAAATCCAATTAGACCCATTTGCTTGGTTTACAAAGCAAGTCCCTCTAATAATAGATCTACTAAATACAGAAAATAGTACTTTACAAACTGTACCGTTAATAAATCATATGAAAATTTTAATATTACTATTGTTATATCAAAATATACTGCAACCATGTTCAGTAAAGGATTTGACATTGCTTTGTTGTCATACAAATATTCATTAGATTTAGATAATCATATTAATACATATTAAAACCAGCACTAACTAAATGAAATTGTATATCTTCATGATTTGTCACTGTCCTTCAAACCACATTGAACATGTTTTCAATCTTGCAGTATGATCACTTATTATTTGCTATTATTCTGCTGTAAATTGAGGTTAAGTTGGTTGTATATTTGCACATTCAGACTTTCTCCTCAATAATATTCATTCATTCATTTTGAAATATTACAGTGAACACTTTACCTGAAAATATTTGCAGTTTATGTAGTTAATTAATTAATAAATTTTTCTTTGGCTTAGTCCCTTTATTCATCAGGGGTCGCCACAGCGGAATAAACCACCAACTTTTTCAGCATATGTTTTACACAGCCGATGCCATTCCAGCTGCAACCCAGCACTGGGAAACACCCATACATTCACACACATACACTACGGCCAATTTAGGTTAATCAGTTCACCTGTACCGCATATCTTTGGACTGTGGGGCAAACCGGAAACTCCAACTGATCCAGCCAGGACTCGAACCAGAGACCTTCTTTCTGTGAGGCGACAGTTCTAACCACTGAGCCACGGTGCCACCCACATGGATAAATTTGTTCACCTAAAACAGTGGTCACCAAACTTGTTCCTGGAGGGCCGGTGTCCTGGGCTGCGTCTGAAACCGCATACTTCCATATAGTACGCTAAAATCAGTATGTGAGCCGAGTAGCGAGTAGTATGTCTGAATTCATAGAATTCGAAAAACAGTATGTGAGAAGTATGCGGATGACTTACTACTTCCAGCGAGATTCTGGAGTGCGCATCCCATGCATGCTGCGCTATCCCATGATGCCCAGCGAGCGAATTCATGAATGGAATTAAAGTGACGCAAATGCAGTACCTACTGAGTAGTAGGCGGTTTCGGACGCAGCCCTGGAGATTTTAGCTCTAACCCTAATCAAACACACCTGAACAAGCTAATCAAGGTCTTACTAGGTATAGTTGAAACACCCAGGCAGGTGTGTTGAGGCAAGTTGGAGTTAAATCCTGCAGGGACACTGGCCCTCCAGGACCGAGATTGGTGACCCCTGACCTAAAGCATAACAATACTAAGATATTATTAATATTTTAATTAGAATAAATAATTTTAAAACACCTATTTGTAGATATAAAGCAGTTACCTGGTAAAAGATTCACTAAGAAATCAAACAAAATTAGCATATTTACTTGAAGTGTAATACAGCAATGTGAACATTTAATGTAGTTTAAAGGAAACACCCATACACACTCATACACTATGGCCAATTTAGCTTATTCAATTCACCCATCCTGCATGTGTTTGGACTGTGGGGGAAACCGAAGCACCTGGAGGAAACCCACGCCAACACGGGGAGAACATGCAAACTCCACACAGAAATGCCAACTGACCCGGCTGGGACTCGAACCAGCCTTCTTGTTGTATGGTGACAGTGCTAACCACTGTGCCACTGTGCCGTCACCTACGTAGTAAACGTCGTGTTTTATTATACTTGGAGTCCAGTGTATACAGTGAGATTCCATACAGATGCTTCAAACATTTGAGGACATGTTTGGTTATTTTTAGTAAATAAGCTCTGACCTAGTATGTTGTGAAATGGATTTAATTCAAATGGGTTTGATTAATATGATATGAACTGACCCAATTGAAAATTCCCACCTGAACAAAAGTTTTCTAGGCCTTTCTGTTTATTACTAGCCATGCATTTCTGACTTCACCCATTAAATAAATAGTAACATTTACAGTTAATTTAAAGCTTGTAGTTTTGAGCATTAAAATAATGAAATCGAGAAAATTTAGAGCTGAATAGTTTCACTTCTTTCAGAGGAAATCACAAAGTGGAGGAGGCTTGTGAGATGTACGCCAGAGCCGCCAACATGTTCAAAATGGCCAAGAACTGGAGTGGTATGTGGCTTTTTTTTCATGTTAGCATGCATTGTTGTATTATATAATGCTTAAAGGGACAGTTCACCAAATATGGAAATTTGCTTTTAATTTACACCCCCTCAAGCCATCTGATATGTAAGTGATGTTTTTTTTTCAGTAAGACACTGCAGGGTTCAACGCTATGGATTTTTTCTACTGGTCTGATCGGGCCAGTGGTTTAGATTTTTACTTGCCCTGCCAACATTTTTACTGGCCCCACCAAAAAAAAAAAAAGTTAATAGCTATTTTTCAGCTGCATATTTTAAATAATGTGTCAAAAATAAAGTCTGTGAATCTAGAATTTCAAAACTTAAAAAAAAAACATTAATAAAAGTGTTATGCAAACAAAAAGAGCTGTATGAAAAATGTGAAGGTATTCTATTGCGGTTCGAAATTATTTAACAAAAGGTGGGCTGACTGTGGGCAAACAGTGCAAAACATCACTTCATTTTTTTTGTCGCCTTGTTCCCACGTAAATTTCTTCTTCCAAGACATTAGAAACAGGCATTTTCTTTTAGCCTTATAATTTGATGTTGCCGCCATGTTGCTGTTTCTTCTCTGTACTGGTTGTTCCCAGGTTGTGGAAAAAAATAGCATGTTCAAAACATCAAATCAGATAAGCGGAACCGGAAAGCAATATGGTGTTTATGACTTCATTGAGAAGGAAGTGTTTAACACCTTAAAAGCACAAACTTAAAATGCACATAATTGAAATAGTCGCAAACAAATTAAATGTTAGTGACAAGGCAGCATTGTCCTAATCGGGCCAGTAATGATCCTGTCTACTGTCCCAAGCGTCTCTCACGCTGGCCCTGGGCCACCGGGCAGTCCTTATTGTTGAGCCCTGCACTGAAGAAGATTTTTAGCTGAAAAGGTTATTGGTAATTCATTCATATTTTTATTAGCAGCAGCAAAATTGAAAGCAAATTTTCATACATGACCCAGGATCACAAAGCCATGAGGGTAATTAAAACAATAAATAAAACAATTTTTGATTTATACATCATCTGAAAGCTTTCCATTGTTGATGAGAAACATTTTTGGCTGAAAAACAGCTATTTGGAAATCTGAGGGTTCCGAAAAATCTCAATATTATGAAAATCATCTTTAAAGTCAATAATTAAAATAAAAATTGACAAAATGTCTTTGTGGAACATTATATTCACCTAATATTCAAATGATTTTTGGCATATTATAAATTATTTATTAACAAAGTTAACAAATTTTGATGATTTAAGTTGACTTCCTCCAAATGTACCCATGCAACTTAACGTGATAGTTCACCCAAAAATAAAAATTGACTTACTATTTACGCTCCCTCAAGTGGTTTCAAAATGGTTTGCCTTCCTTTCTTTTGTTAAATGCTTAAGAAAAAAAGCTGAAAACCTGTAACCATTGACTTTCATAGTATTTGCATTTTTTACTATGACAGTCAAGGTTTACAGGTTTTCAGCTTTCCTCAAAATATCTTCTTGAGCATGTAACAAAAGACAGAAAGGCAAACACTTTTGTAACCACTTGAGGGACAGAAATTAATGGGCCCTTTCATACACCGGCGCAAGAGGTGTATGGCGCGATTTGTTGATATTTTCAGACCAACGCAACTGTGTTTTTCACATTTTGCGTAACATTGTTTAAATGGCATGGGTGTGCTGGTCTAAAAATGAGGTGTGTTAAGGTGCATTGTTGGCGTGTTGCTATTTGGAGGAACTGAAATAGACTGCGCTATTGACCAACTAAAAGCAGGTCTAAAGTCCAGCGCAGATCGGTTAGTTATGCACCTATGCAAGTCTAAAAGCTTACACATTGCTTAACTCGATTATAAATTAATGAACAATTATTTAATTGATTTATTTTTTTTTGCCCTCACAGTTTTTATTTTATTCAGTAAATGTGCTTTATACTATAACAAAGGAGAGATTTTTGAATGAAGGGTGCATTACTTGATTTTAAAATAATTGAAGGAAACACACACTATCTACCATCTGTGATAATTTATTAAACATCAACATTGAAAAACTGAAATTACAGTCACTTTTTTCTTAAAAAAAAAAAAAGTTAAAATAAATAACTTTACTGTGAGCGTCAGCCACAATGAGGGGTATGCGACTGCGCAAAGGCTGTGCCGGACCACATGTGTGTTTGACGCAGAAGTAAAAAAACAAAGCAGGGTCACGTGACTCCACACACTGTTGGGAAATTAATAAAAAAAAAAACGACCTGGAAAAACTTGATCGATAATAGGTTCTGAATGCCTGATAATAGGTTCTGAATGGTTCTGAATTTTGATTACTTTTTGATCAATTGCTCAGCCTAAATTTCTTCTACGCATATTTATATTTATTTTAATAAAAACAAGTTTAGATTTGTCTACCTGTCAGGTTTTGAAGACTTATGCATCACTATTAGGGGCATAAGAATAGATCGTGTGTTTGGATATAACACAACGCCATTTTCTTACTCCACTAGAGTAAAGCAGTAAAGTAAGGAGTAAAAGTAAAGAGGCTGAATGGAAGAGGCTCGTTCTTTATCCTTGTGCTGCAGATGGTCTGTTTAACTGTTTTCTGTCAAGTGAAGCGTTCAGTTTTTTCACTTCCAAAGTCCACCATGTAAATACCAATGTGCCATGGGCCGATGCAACTGACTCGTAAAGGGAATGAGAGATGAGACTCTGATTGGTTTAATATACGTTTAGCTCAAAACACACCCATAACTCATTAAGAGAATAAGAATAACCCTGTTAAACCATGCACCATGGCACAGAGTGTATTTTCCCCTCCATAAAATAGCAAAAGTGGATTCGAACATACTTTTAATGCTTTTGCGCCATGTACTTTAGACTTTGCGCTTTGATCAACAAAATACAACCCATAGAGTACATTTTCACCTTTGAGTGAACCATCCCTTTAAGACTAGTTTTGTGATCTAGGGCAGTGTTTTTCATCCTCTTCATAATCAAACACACCTAAATCAACTGACTAGAACATAAGAAGATACTCCAAAACATGAAGTTTATGGGTCAGATAAGGGAGATCTGTTGGTGTGCCCCCAGGAACAAGGTTAAGAAACAGTGGTCTAGGGTCACATTTTTGTGTGTACTGTCCCTTTAAAGTAGTTCAGTAGTAGCCAACATACATTCAATTGACTAAATGGTCACCATTCTTCATTTGATCCATTTTCATACAATATTGTAAATATAATTACAATCATTAATCATTTAAAATCATTTGTATTTTTTTTTTTTTTTTTAAGTAAAACCCATCTTTATTTGAAAGGATGTATTATGATATGTGCTTAATACTGAGGATGTTTGTGTGTTGTTTCCCAGCTGCAGGCAATGCTTTCTGTCAGGCAGCCAGAATTCATATGCAGCTTCAGAATAAACACGATTCTGCCACCAGCTACGTTGATGCTGGAAACGCCTTCAAGAAAGCAGATCCACAAGGTGAAGACTAAGATTATTACTCTCAGCTTCGTTAATGTATCACAAAGCTGTTTTTTTCCGAAAGAGCAGATAATGATGATGAATATATGATGCCTGACTGCATTTCATAATAATTAATTAGTTTTAGCTATTTATCTATTTTTATACTATATTTAATTTCATATTTATTTTTATATGTGTATATTTTTTATATTTAAATGTTGTAATTTGAATTAGTATTTTTAAATATTTCTTATTTTATTTTATATATTTTTTTATTTGATATCCTCATTATTTTAGGCAATATTTTATGTTATTATTATTATTATTAGTATTGTTTTAGTATGATCATACTTTTTTTTGCAAATCTATTTTTATATTATATATTTATTTGATATGTATATGTATATTAAATTATTCAAATTCAAAATAAATAAATTACAATTTAAATTTATATTTTAAATAATGTATTTTATTTTATATTTTTATTTGATATCATTTTAGTTTTAGCCAAAGTTTTATGTTATTATTAGTATTATTTTAGTATGATCATAAATAATTTTTTAGCAAATCTATTTTCTTATTATATTTCATATTAAATATTTAATTTATATGTATATTTATATACAAATTTCATATTTAAATAAATGTTGCAATTTAAATTTATATTTTAAATAATAATTTTTTTATTTAATATTTTATTTAATATACTCTTTACTTCAGCCAATATTTTATGTTGTTATTATTAGTATTATTATAGTATGATTATAAATACATTTTTATATTCCTTATTATATTCCATATTATATATGCATTTTCTATATTTATATTTATTTTTTATATTTAAATAAATGTTACAATAAAATTTTTATTTTTAAATGATACTTTTTTATTTTATATTGTTTTTATTTCATATCCCCTTCATTTTAGCCAATATTTTATGTTATTTATAATATTTAATTTTTATATTTTAATAAATGTATTTACATTTTTTTGGTATTTTTATTTGATTTCATCTTTATTTTAGCCAATATTTTGTTATTATTAGTATTATTATAGTATGATCATAAATAACCTTTTAGCATAATTATTTTCATATTATATTTCATATTATATATTTATTTTATTTGTATATTTAATTTTTACATTTAGTTAAATGTTACAACTCAAATGTATATTTTAAATTATTTCTTTTTTATATTTTTATTTGAAATCCTCTTCATTTTAGCCAATGTTTTATGTTATTATAAGTATTATTTTAGGATAATATTAATAATGTTTTTGCAAATCTATTTTTATATTATATATTTATTGTATATGTATATTTATATACAATTTTTATAATTAAATAAATTACAATTTATATTTATATTTTAAATTATTTGTGTCAAGGTGTCAAAATTATGCCATTAGCCACTTACAGATATGTTATGCAAAAACAGTTATGGAAACAGTTTATGGGTAAAATATAGGTTTTAATTTTTCTTGACTATTACTTAATGTACTTAAGTACATTAAATTACTTACTTAATTTAATCATCATTTTTTTATGAACTGATCCCAAACCTTTGGGCTGTTAG
The DNA here is from genome assembly GCF_052040795.2 of Danio rerio. Lineage (NCBI taxonomy): Eukaryota > Metazoa > Chordata > Actinopteri > Cypriniformes > Danionidae > Danio > Danio rerio. The sequence continues at coordinate 49,861,823 of NC_141040.1, read as the reverse complement.
AAGTCTATTATTATTATTATTATTATTATTATTATTATTATTATTATTATTATTATTATTGTTATTATTAATATTGACTGCTTAGAATCCACTCAATTGTTTAATTTCAGTTTTATTTATCTGACTGTCTAACTCTTCCTCCTCCTTCTCTTTAATGCTTGCGATTAGAGGCTATCAAGTGCTTAAACGCAGCAATTGATATTTACACAGACATGGTAAGATGTTTTTGTAGCTGTCAAAATCATATAATGTTGAGCCAGGCTGTTCTATTCCTGTACTGTGTTTGATCTGTGAACATTTTAAACGGCTACACACCAGCTAAACTCCCCCAGTAACTGTAATAGGACAGTTAATCATCTAGTCCCTATTCCAAAATCTAGTCTCTAAAGGAAGCCCAGAATCTGTGTCCAATTTAGGACCAACAAAGCTTGGAGATGTTAAAGTTGACCTATTATTCAGAATTCACTTTAATAAGGGGTTTAAACGCAGTTGTGTGGCAACAGTCTACGAATATAAACAGCTTCTAATTTTAAAAATATATTAATTTTGATAAAAACAGTCTGCAGAAACACTTTAACATTCTCCCTTTGTAAGTGTCATCAGAGCGGGAAAGCCAGGCCCATTAGTGATCATCTCTCCCTCATTAGCATAAGATGTTAGTCTTGTTTTTGAATCTGCCATTGAGCTGAAACAGGAGCATTTGTAGCTCCGCCCTCTTTTGAAAAGAGCACAATCTCATCTGAATTTAAAGTGACAGTCACCAAAATTACTCAATTAGGATCAAAGCTTAAAAGAGGCTGAGTTAAAAGAAAACAAAATCAGGGCTTATTTTGAGTTGAAACTTCACATACACACTCTAGGGCAGGGGTGGTCAACCCTGTTCCTGGAGAGCCACCTTCCTGCAGATTTCAGTTGCTACCCATATCAAACACACCTGAACCAATTAATTAGGACCTGAACACCACGTGATAATAACAGTCAGGTGTGTTTGATATGGGTTGCAACTGAAATCTGCAGGAAGGTGGCTCTCCAGGAACAGGGTTGGCCACCCCTGCTCTAGGGACATCAGAGACTTATTTTGAATCTTGTAAAATGGGGCATAATAGGTCTCCTTTAACACAGTTGAAAAGCTTGATATATGCTGAATGAATTATTTCATTGATATTCAGTTTTTTCTCCTCTGTTCTGTCTTCAGGGAAGATTCACCATCGCAGCAAAGCATCACATCACAATCGCTGAGGTTTATGAGTCAGAGCTGGTGGACATCGAGAAGGTACTGAAACTCTTATGGTTCATTCCCACTGAGTGGTAATGTTGGGGGAAGTACAGTATGCACTTATTTTCATTTCCTCTGTCAGTGGTAGTAAAATAATAAACAGTACTGTACCACCTTTTGGTATCCTTTCCTAAGGGTATTTAGCACAACAGTATGTTACCAAAGGGGTGGAGCTAGACTCACTGCTGAATGCTATTGGTTTACAGAAAATTGTCACTTGTAAGTGCAATATAACAAGAAAATGACAACACAGGAAGCGTTGATTTAAACACAGCCAAAACACGACATCTTCACTTTTTTCTTAATATATATTTTATTTAATTACACCAGAGTTACCAACCGTTACAGTGTTGTTGTTTTTTTTTTTGTTTGTTTTTTTTTTAATTAGAACACAACATAAAATCAGAGATGCATCAGAAATAGTCAGTAAGGATACAGATAGATACTTAAAAGATTAGGGAGAAAGGAAAAAGGGACATTTGCATAGTTTTATTTTAAAACAATAAATATGGGTTGAAGTTGTGTGTGTGTATATTTATTTATGTTAATATATATATATATTTATTTATATATATATATATATATATATATATATATATATATATATATATATATATATATATATATATATATATATATATATATATATATATATATATATATATATATATATATATATATATATATATATATATATATATATATATATATATATATATATATATATATATATATGTGTGTGTGTGTGTGTGTGTATATATATATATATATATATATTAACATAAATAAATATAAGAAAGGGGGGGGGGTGGAGGCAATTGGGAGATGTTTCATATACTTAAGTATATGTAATGTAGCTGTTAATTAAATCTATGTTGTTCATTTAAAGTTATTCATATATAATTGTTAGAATTGGGTTCCATATTGCTTCAAATATATTCATCTGGAGTCTGAGGCAAGAAGTTATTCTTTCAATTTCATAAATTTCTCCGTTACTGTGTTTGATTCGGAAATATATGCATGAAATAAATGCAGACCTCTACTTCCAGCTGCAACCCAGTACTGGGAAACATCCATGCACACTCATTCACACACATACACTACAGCCAATTTAGTTTGTTCAATTCCCCTATAGCGCATGTCTTTGGACTGTGGGGGAAACCGGAGCACCTGGAGGAAACCCAATAATCAGTGCTACCAATAATATTGCTTTAGTTAATAATTAGTAATAAATGATTACTATTAATAATGATACACCATAACTACTTACAATAATACGTACAATAATACATAATGCATTTTTTATAAATCGCATGATGTTCCTTTTACAGTCTTTTACGTAGACATCACTCAATGTTAAACATATAATAATCTGACAAATATCTATTTCTCCTTGTCCAAAGGCGATTGCACATTATGAACAAGCCGCTGACTATTATAAAGGAGAGGAATCAAACAGGTAAGCCTGCATTACAGAAGACATAATATCAAGCTTTTTTGTCTCCATGTATAACCACTTTGTCTCTAAGGTCAATTGTGGCATTTTGAATGTTAGTTTAAGCCTTGATGTGGTGTTTGCTTCATTTACAGCTCTGCAAACAAGTGTCTGCTAAAGGTGGCTTCATACAGCGCTCAGTTAGAGCAGTACCAGAAAGCAATAGAGATTTATGAGCAGGTAAAGCATCTGTGGCAGATTCTTCCAGAGTTACTCGCTCTCCTGCGGTTGCTAGTATTGTTAATTTGACATCACAGTCTACAGTCAAACAAATATAAAAATAATTGCACGCAGAGAAAAAGTTACACTACATTTACACTAAACGGAGTTACTGGACCATCAAAATATTTAGTTTTGGTTTGTACATTCAGTTATTCAATATTTAAAAACAGTTCTTTAACAAACTGATTTTGTAATAAATAATATACGTCTTGTACAGTATTGCATTAGTAAAAAAAAAAACATTGAATAATATTTCAGCAATCAAGTATAGTTTAGGTCAACATTTAGTTGCTAAAATATGAAATATTTTAAATTTCTTTTATTCTTTCCTCCCATTGCCATTTCACACTAGATGTACAGATAAAATCGTTAGCTCTCCTATGATAATTTTGCCCAATATTTCCTAAGTGCTGTTTAAAGGAGAGATTGTTTTCCAACATATTATTAAACAATAATTTTAATGAATGATTTATAAAAACGAATTACTTCAATGCCATTAGAACAGACAGTATATATAACAGCCAATAATATTGACTAAATATATTATTATTATTATTTTTATTAAAATTTTATTGAAGGGCAAAATGTTTGTTTTTGACTGTATGTTATTTATTACCAATACTTTATAAATTTGTGGTTTATTTTAAACTACATTAACAATGCAAATATAAAATTAAACAATTCCTTATATTAAGTGATTGGTAACAATCTTGTTCTGTCATTAATACAGGGTAACATTTAAAGTATTTGCTGCAATCTTGAATGTTGAAGTCTGTATATATATATATATATATATATATATATATATATATATATATATATATATATATATATATATATATATATATATATATATATATAGTTGATTTTTTTTAAAACCCATTTTTAGGACAAAATTATTAGCCCCTTTAAGCTATTTTTTTTTTTTCGACAATCTACAGAACAAACCATCAATACACAATAACTTCCCTATTTGCCCTAACCTGCCTAGTTAACCTAGTTAAGCCTTTAAATGTCACTTTAAGCTGCAAAGAAGTGTCTTGAAATATATAAAGTAAAATATTATTTACAGCATCATGTCAAAGATAAAATAATCAGTTATTATAAAAAAAGTTTTTAAAACTATTATGCTTAGAAATGTGCAGAAACAATCTTCCCTCCACTAAACAGAAATTAGGGGAAAAAATGAACAGTGGCGCTAATAATTCAGAGGAGCTAATAATTCTGACTGATTTATTTTATCTTTGCCATGATGACAGTAAATAATATTTTACTAGATATTTTTCAAGACACTTCTAAAAAAATATAGCTTAAAGAGGCTAATAATTTTAATCTTAAAATGTTTATAAAAAAATTAAAAACTGGTTTCATTCTAGCCGAAATAAAACAAATAAGACTTTCTCTAGAAGAAAAAATATTATCAGACATACTGTGGAAATTTCCCTGCTCTGTTAAACATCATTTGGAAGATATTTAAAAAAGGAAAAAAAAAATCAAAGAGGGGCTAATAATTCTGATTGCAACCGGATATATTGTAATATGAAAATAGAATTTAATGACTTCGAATTTTACAAATTGATTGGAAAGATTTTTTTTAGGCAAATGCATCTGCATAAAATGTTCACAATTATAAATATTTATACATAAAATAAAGCACAGATCAAAACAATTGAACAAAGTCAGAAACTCAATATTCAAATGTAAAATAGCACTATAATCTTTATCGTAGAAGATAAAACCCAATTATTAAAGTGGCAAACTTTATCATTTCTTGTTTCACATTTCATATTCTGCATTGTGATTATTGCAGATTCACAAGTTGCGATATCGATGCTGAAACTATATATTGTGGACCCTGGTAGAAATGCCAGTTTGGATGATGACTGTTTATAACAACTTTGTTTTAAGACAAAAACACATTATTGTAAACATCACTCAGCGGTGCCTGTATGTATGTGTGTGTGTGTGTGTAAACAGGTTGGAAGCAACACCATGGACAATCCCCTTCTGAAATACAGCGCCAAAGAGTATTTCTTCAAAGCTTCCTTGTGTCACTTCATTGTAGACGAGTTGAACGCTAAGGTCAGTTCTCAATCTGCACTTCAGGATGCAGAGATTAATATGGAGAACAAACATAGATCATTCATGGCATTTCTTTGTTGCAGCTCGCCATTGGAAAGTACGAGGAGATGTTTCCAGCCTTCTCAGACTCAAGAGAATGCAAACTGCTGAAGGTTTGTGATAGTCGAGTTTGTTCAACCAAACATAGGACACTTTTGATGCATTTTGGCCATTTATGTGTATGACAACTGTATTTAATGGCAATGAAAATTAATTTTTGAAATGGATTTTAAGTTTTTTGAACAGAACATGAACCTAAATATTTAAAAATTCCAAAATCAAGAAGCATTTTCTAGACTAGTAAAGTATTGTTTTGTTTTCAGAAATTAAAATTAAGTGAGTTTTCCTTAAAACAAGTAAAATAATTTGTCAGAAGGGTAAAAAAAAAAAATATATATATATATATATATATATATATATATTTATATATATATATATATATATATATATATATATATATATATATATATATATATATATATATATATATATATTTTTTTTTTTATATATATATATATATATATATATATATATATATATACATATATATATATATATATATATATATATATATATATATATATATATATATATATATATATATATATATATATATTTTTTTTTTTTTTTTCCCTTCTGACAAATTATTTTACTTGTTTTAAGGAAAACTCACTTAATTTTAATTTCTGAAAACAAAACAATACTTTACTAGTCTAGAAAATGCTTCTTGATTTTGGAATTTTTAAATATTTGGGCTAGAAACAAAATAAAAGCTCTTAAGCAAGAAATTAGTTTTTTGCAATGTATGTTGATTTATCTTTCCCCTTGTGGCTAAAAAAGAAATTGCTGGAATCGTTTGATTAAATAATCACAAATAAACAGTGATTGAATAATCACAATTAGCCATTACCACTGCTTAACTTTCATTAATGTTAAGTGATGTGTATTTATAAGAGATTTGTCCTCACAGAAACTTCTAGAGGCTCACGAGGAGCAAAATGCAGAGGCTTTCACAGAAGCGGTAAGATTTGTCACCCTCTTTCCATTGTATCCTTAAGCTCAGCGTGAGATGGAAGTTATATTACGATTAGCCCTCCTGAATTATTAGCCCTCCTATATTTTTCCCCCAAATTCTGTTTAAGAGAAAATAAGATTTTTTTTAACACATTTCTAAATATAATAGTTTTAATAACTCATTTCTGATTTCTTTTATCTTTGCCACGATCACAGTACATGTACATTGTATCATTATACAGTGATTTGCCCTAACTTGCCTAATTAACTTGGTTAAGCCTTAAAATGTCACTTTAAGCTGAATAGAAGAAATAAAGATAAAATAAATCAGATAATAGGAATTAGTTTAATAAAACTATTATGTTTAGAAATGTGTCAAAAAAAATTTCTCTGTTGAAACGAAAGTGGGGAAAAAAAATAAACAGGGTCTAATAATTCTGTATACTCTATATAATTGATCTTTCAGGTGAAGGAGTTTGACTCTATCTCCCGCTTGGACCAGTGGCTCACCACCATGCTTCTCCGGATCAAGAAGACCATTCAGGGCGACGAGGGTGACCTAAAATGATCTGGACGGTGGGGAAACCCACTGCATGGTGCCCTCCTTCCCCACTTCCATTTCACATCTCTTCTGTGCAATGGCCAAGTCCAGGTTTCCCAAAAACAGTATGTCAAAAAGCATTGCTGCAACATTTCTAGAGAATATACTTCTAAGCCTGTACTGTTACATTGATATCCAGTTATATAATATAGCACATATCAAACATTTAGCACTCCAGTTCGAAAAGATCTGCTCCGGTTTCCCTGGGTATTTCTGGAAACGCGGCTTCAAGGGAAACTCAATGGGGATTTGAGATGTTCCTCGTGTTTCTTTTGCAACAGCCGCTGAATTGCGATGTGCTAGAGCTGCATGAATTGTACAGATGTCATTAAAAGTCTGTGCAGCAGGAATTTCTTTTTGTGTTACTAATAATATTATTATTATTAATATTTAGACTTCGTTAATTTTATTTGAACAGTTTTTTCGTAGTCTGCTTTGTCTGTACGGCATGCAGGTCTCAAAATGCAGATGTCATCCATGTTTAATTTAATCAGTGTAGATGTTATTATTTAAGCTTTCCACTGTTAGTTTTGAAAGTAGGATTTAAACCTATGGAAACATGTCCTAATTGTGTCAAACACCATGGAAATATGCAGTTTTCTTTAATGACATTTTAATTTTGGGCTGTTTTCTTAAACGCATATTTATTTCATTTATTAATATATCATTATATTGTGAATTATTATTTTTATGATTTGTCAAGAAAATATTATTAGTCTAATAATAGTATCATTTAAAATTATTAGCCTACTAATATTATATTAGTCAGAAAATGTAGTGATATATATTTTAAAATTGTCTTAAAGGGACAGGTAACCCCAACTTTGAAGAAAGTTGTGCATTTGCCCTCAGGTCACAGATGTTAGTGACTTTTTTCTTTTTCAGTAGAACAACAACAGAGGGATTTTCTGAAACTGGTCCTTGGTGATTCATAAAAACTATTCAGCTGCTATTGGCACCTTAATGCGGTGTTCACACCAGATGATAGGCGAATAAATTACGCTACATTTTGAGTTTGCTCGCTTCATTCTCGTATTAAATTTGCTTAATTCGTGAGTGAAATTCACTTCCCAATACATGCAGATTCATGCCATGGGCAGGGTTTCTATTTGCCTATGCCACTATCTGTATACTCTATATCAGTGGTTCTCAAACTGTGGTACATGTACTACTAATAGTACGCGGGCTTCCATCTAGTGGTATGTGGAGATTTATATATAAATATGATGACAAATAGCCTATTTCTAAGGTCCAGGCAACATTTGAAGGTGTTGATGAATTGGCTACTATATGTTAATACTTGACATTTAAGTACAGAAGTTTTTTTTTTCTTCTTTTTTTTTACTTTTTAAAAACAGTAACCATTCAATTTTAACTTTAAAAGCATATTTTAATATAAACATTGACGTTTTGTTTTTATTTTTTATTATTTTTTTTACATATAAATATATTTAACTTTAACTATATTTAACCACTTTAAACTAATGTTTAAAGTGGCTGACAATAATAAATATTTTTAATAATAGGAATGAATCTGCCTTGTTTTTTTAACTGTGCTGTAGCTGCTTCATCAGGCCGACAACACTACTGTATTTCAATACTGCTCAATATGGTGGTACTTGGAGAGACAATTTCTTTCTGAGGTGCTACTTTATGAAAAAAGTTTGAGAACCACTGCTCTATATAATTGATCATTCAAGTGAAGGAGTTTGACTCTATCTCTTGCTTGGACCAGTGGCTCACCACCATGCTTCTTTAAATCAAGAACACCATTCAGGGCGACGAGGGCAACCTAAAATGATCTGGAAAGTGGAGAAACCCACTTTCCCCACTTCCATTTGACATCTCTTCTGTGCAATGGCCAAGTCCAGGTGATGCATAAATTATCTTCATTCAAGCGTGAAATTCACATCACAACAGACTCGGTTCACATGGTTAACATGGTTAACATATTTAGAGAGTAGCTGTTCTTTATGTGTTTTAGAAAGGTTAAAGGTGCTGTAGGTGATCTTCCACAATGCTAACAGCTGAATCACAGTCCCTCCCCTGCCGTCTAGAGCCACGCCTCCTTAAACACGAGCACAGCAAAAGAACCGTCTCTCATGTGTTAAAAGCGACTAGTGCTTGTCCGGCGGCGAGCAAGCCAAACTGACATGCTATTTCAGAGCGAATATTTACAGTTGCATGGTAAACAATATAGGAGACTAGGCAGAATAGCGCTATTTACTTGTGTTTTGGTGTTAAACTAATTAAAATCTACATTATCGATGCTGTAAAAGGTCCCTTTTAAAACTGAAAAGTCTTATCAATCTTTCACTGGAAGATTTTAGTGGCTGAACAACACTTCTGTGAAGAAATAACCCATTTGTAGCAACAACATCTAACGTCAGCTTTGCGTGAAGCTAAAACAGTTTTAAAACAGAACATTACCTGTCTAAGAGAAATCCTTCACCCATTGTGTCATCCTTTCTTCACCGAGCAAAGGTAACTCCAATATTGATTCAGGTTATTAAAAAGTTTAAATTTAGCAGGTTTTTACCTATCGCGCACATGCTCTCTCTCGTGAACGCGCGGCGGTCGGCAGAGATGCGTACTAACGGCTGTGCAGTTGTTTAAATCTGCATTTGCTGACAGACAGATTGGGCTACTTATGGGAATTATGAGAGATGACGGTCCGACTCTATTTAATTGGATGAACATTATTTAGTTTTATGCCTTACCCAAAATATAAAAATACATATAAATACATTTAGATCATTTACTTAAATCATTACTAATGAAATGTGAAGAGACTTTCAACCAGCACAACAAAAAATGCTTCTGAAGACAATCACCTACTGCACCTTTAATAAACAGCGTAGACTCATTCGGCGCCATGTCTGAGTCCACTAGATTCTTTCAGAGGTGCACCCTGCCTGGTGAGTTCATCAACTCTTCCAGAAACTATACCTGGATGATCGAGGCTTTCAGCGGTGCTTCCGACTGAGCCGAGCCCAGTTTGATGAGGTTTTGTCCACTGTCAGCAGGAGGATTTCCCTCGGGACCCAACAGCAGGGTTGTTGCTAGATCAGATCAGGTTGTGGCTGGAAGTTAACGAGAATTATTTATACTGTTTATTAAATTTCCCATTTATTGTATTTTATTAACGTCTACCCTTACTTTAAACCCAAACATCACAGTAACGTAAAAACAGTAGTTGTAGCGAGTATTATTTAACCTATTCAGTTACCCAATAAATTGTATTTTTTTAACGCCTAACCCTACCCAAACCCTAAACCCAACTGTCACAGTACTGTAAAAATATGAATTACTGTTATACGGTGTCATAAAAATGCTGCCGTATTGATGTGTATATCCCACCTTTGGCTGGCCGCGTATCTGATCTAGACTTTAGCCAACAACAGGCGCTACGTCATGATTACGCCCATACTACAGCAAGCTCCTGATTGAATAACGCGACTCGAATCTCCGCTAAAGTTCAGATTTTCCAACTTGAATCCATTTCAACTTGCAAATCACGCGTTGAGCGTGTCAAACGCTCAATCACGACACTTTATTTGTGCAAATCGCGTCATTCGCACCGCCTCATTTGTGCAAATCACTCCGCAGGATGTCTATTCACGTCTTTGCATTGACTTAACATGTAAATCACTCGCGCTTGACTCTTTATCCGCATCTGGTGTGAATGCACCAAAAATCTGCCTTTCCACTGCACACGACTGTCAGAATACGCCTCCTTGTGGCAGTCACACAGAATTTTTAATTGTGTCTTGCACCATGGGAGATGAGCTGTTCTCATAGTGTCCGAAATAAAGGAGTGAAAAAGCAAGAGCCTTTATTCCCCAACATAAAAGACAACTAATATTTGTTATTACTCATTTATGAATAAAAATGTTTTTTTTGTTATAGACTTTTCTTAGATAAATAACAGAAAAACTACTATTTCTCAGCTCGCGAGCTGCCTGGACAACACTGGAATACATCACATCCATTTGATCAGTCGCATACGGTCTAGTCGCAGGAGCTCAAATATTTCAACGTTTCCACAGCACAAATCAAATCCGAATTTTCCACATACGGAGATGATCGGAACTCCACGCAGCTCCCGCACTAGCAGTGGAAAAGCGGCTTAAGAGTCTTCGTAAGACCAATAGGTGTTAATTTCATTTTTATTTATAGATTTTTAAGTCTCATAAGTGCCGATAGCCACTGACTTTCATTTTATGAATCACCAAAAACCATCCTTAATGTCTTAACGTCTTCTTTAATCAGACTTTTTCTAATAGCCCGGTCTTATCATGAGTAACCGTGTAATAATTTTTCATTTTCTTTCCCTGATTAGGGAATTTAATTTGGGGGTCTTGCTGTAAAGATGTTAAAACAGCTGTCGTCAATTGTATCTCTATAAAAAAAAAGATTCAATTGAGATGTTTTGTTGGTCATTGGGAGGATGTTGGTCCGATTGAGTAGCTTTACTCGGACACAGCAAAATTAAGACCTGTTTAAAATGATTTAACACCTGCGACACAATGTTTTAGTGAATTGAAGACTTTTTAAGGCCTTTTAGTTTTTAAAGTTTAAGACCCTGCGGGACACCCTGTTTATGTTCCACTGAATAAAGTCACCAGCTTATTGTATTGCCTGAGGGTGAGTAAGGGGCCGTTCACACATCACATTACTGGCATACAAGCCAGTATGTTATTTCCAGTGGAGGCGTGCGACTTGCATGTGCAAATTTGGTGCAACATGCTTTTCCAGGCGCAATCTCAACTTTTCAGAATGCGAGTCATGTGACTAGAGCTAACCAATCAGCATTATACTTTGTATGGAATATGCTGCGATCACACTAGAGTTTGTATGTGTGAAATTCTGTTGTACGGCACTGTTAAAAGGTGCGGGATTAAACAAAATGATTAGACATTTTAAAAAGTGAGTGATTACTCCATATTTAAAATTTCTGTCCAGAGAGGTCATGTTTTGATCCTCGATTGGTCTCACGCAGTCAAGTGATGCGATTTTGCAGGTCAGAGTTCACCAAGCTTGAACTTTGCAACGCAGTGAACTGTCAAACTTGATGCACAGGCTTGCGTTTCCAGCCTGACGCATCTGCGTGCGTATGAATGAAAGTCTATGGAGAGATAAGTCCAGTGTGACTGCTGCATAGATATATACACTAGATGTCGCCTGGCCTATTGTTGTCTATTGGACGGAATGAGTCAATAGCACCGCCATCTTGCTACAGGGTAGCGCTCCTTTGAAATGAATGCGGGACCAAGGTACAGTGGAGGACTGTGGCCATGCAAAGCCAGAGATATACACATATACACATATATCTGTGATCGGGAGTTTTCCTGGATGTAAGCATGTAATTTTTTTTTTTTTAATTACGAAAATTATAATTTTACACAACTTTTCTAAATTGATGGATCAGTGACCGCACGGGCATTCCTGACAAAAAGCTTGTGTTTGTGTGTACAGAAATGTACTATCCACCCTCCCTGTTAAATTTAATTTAATCCGTGTCCTGAAACACAGCTCCTCTCCTGCTTTCACTTCTCATACTGACGGAGGGAGTGATTCGTTTGTGAATGAATCCCCCGAACGACTCTTTCACTAACGTTAGGCGACAATAATACAAGTTTCTGGCAGCGCAGCATCTCGTTGTCATATTTCTTTTGCATTGTTTGCTAATTTTATTCAACAAAACTAGCATAAGCCGAGTGTTTAGTGCGAGTTGGAGCTGCTTTGCCGTATGGTGAATGCAGTAAGTGACTGTTATCCTCAATAACGTTGCCTGATTAGCACAAAAATTCAGAACATACAAAAACAGAAAAAAACATAATATTACCTATGAAATGTTCTGCCTTTGTGTTTTGTTTTCTTTGTTTGCTCGTTACTGCACCCGTAGACAGCGCTTAAGTCCCTCATCTTCATGTAATAACACTGTCTTGACCATTGTGGTTGAATGACACTTGTCCTGGGAGCACTGTACCAATGTGGCGGCGCTATTGACGCATGCTCAGGTTCCCTATGCGATATCTAGTGTATATATCTATGTGACTGCTGCTTTATACACATTTCAGTAATAACATTAGACAATATCAGACAAATCCCAAAAAACTGCATTGCTCTTTAATAAATAAAAGCATGGGATTGTCAGTTTGTCATCCTCTGAGACAACGGTTGATGATTGCCTAGCAATGACAGACGCCAAGGGAGCGTGAGCACAAAAGCACGTTGATAATTGCTGAAAATGATATGTGAACGGCCTCTCATTTTATTTTTGATTGAACTGTCCCTTTAAATTGAACCACCACCTCCATCAGCACTGAAATGGATGCGTTTGTAAGCCCCCGTCCCCGTATAACCTTTATTAACATGCTCTCTGTGTGTGTCGTGTTGTGAAAGCATAGCTCATGTACACTCTCCACCTTCCGTGGTCTTTAAAAGCGCATGTCATTCCGGTTTACGTGTCGTGACGTCTCTATTTTACCATATTCTAGAGTTTTTAAGAAGCCATGAAATGTACCAAACGATGTACTTTCCCACAGAGCAACTGATGTCTTTGCTGAATGTCTGTGAGAATGTACAGAAATAAAAACCCAATATTGAAATGGCTACACCATTCTGCCTCTTCAAAGTCTCTCAGATTGATTTCCAATTCATGTTTGCAATCATGCAAGTGTTGAGGTAAATTAAATATTGTTTGTTGAACCAATATATGCACTTATAATGGATCTAATATGTAACTGTAATTGAAGAACATATGGTAGCCTTTATTAAACCCATATAGACTGTATATAAATATGTATGTAGTGTCTGTGATGTTACCTATAGCGGTGTTTCCCAACCCCGTTCCTATAGACACACCAACAGTACATGTTTTTGATGTCTCCCTTATCTGATCCATTCATTTCATGTTTTGGAGTCTCTTCTAGTGTTCTGTGGAGTTGATTCAGGTGTGTTTGAAATGTGTACTGTCGGTGTGCCTTCAGGAACAGGGTTGGGAAACACTGACCTATAGTTTTCAGAAGAGGTCAAATGAAGCTACAAGTAGGCGGAGCCAGCTATCGCCATCTTGTTAGCGCATCACCGACCATGCATCACTTCTGAATAGTTGAACATGGGCAAAGAGGAGCGTCCATTTGCATTTACCTTAGATTGGTTTTTCTTTGGTTAAAATGATTGACTCTTCATTAAATGTGACTTGTTTTTGTTCCAGCCACATGCGATTGGTTGTAGACTATAGCTATTAGCATGTTTACTGAGTTTGGTCTTTTGAAAAGCACTTTTATAATGCCTCGAACTATCAAGTCAAGTTAAGTTTTATTTGTCACATACATAGTTATACAAAGTGGGACCAGCAGTGAATGTAGGTCAGGTCCGCTCCAGAGACAGTGCAAGTATAGATAAACAAAAATTAAATAATAAGGAGAAAAAAAAGTGTGCAAAAAATAATGTGCAAAAAAATTATAAAAGGTAATAAGAATAGCAGCAATATAAGGTAACTTATAGATATGACTACTACAGTGATAAATACAAAAAATCAAGTGATGTGTAACACCGGGTTAAAATTTAGCAGCCTGATGGCCTGGGGAAAGATGCTCCTCCTAAGTCTCTCTGTTTTTGCCATCAAGCTACGGAAACGTTTTCTAGATGGAAGCAAAGTGAATAGATAATTGTCAGGATGGTTTAAGTCCTTACAGATTTTAACAGCTCTATTTTTACATCGTTTAAGATAGATGTCCTGCAAGGAGGGGAAAGCAGACCCTGAGATGCGCTCAGCTAAATGCACAACTCTTTGAAGTGCTTTGCGGTCCTGGTTTGAGCTGTTTCCATACCACACTGAGATACCTTGAGTCAATACACTTTCTATGGTCCCTGAATAGAAAGTTTTCAGGATTACTGGAAAGACCAGTTTTAAACCTTTATTATTAAGGTGACTTTTTTTTACCAGAGAAAAAAAAACACTTATTATGTCTAAATATTTAAAATGTAGTGTTTGTAAATGCTACACTAGCTCTCTGCAACTTTCACATGGTCACCCACTAAACCTAAGCAGGGCTGTGCCCGGTCAGTACCAGTATATGGGAAAGCTAGGTTGCTGCCTGAAGTGGTGTTAGTGAGACCAGCAGGGGGCGCTCAACCTGTGGTCTGTGGTGGGTCCTATCGCCCCAGTATAGTGAAGGGGCGCTTAGTGAGCACCGTCTTTCAGATGAGACGTTAAATCAAGACTAGATGTGGTCATTAAAAATCCCAGGATGTCCTTCGAAAAAAAAGAAGGGGGTTAACCCCTGGCCAAATTTGCCCACTGGCCTCTGTCCATCATGGCCCCCTAACCATCCCCATATCAAAATTGGCTTTATCACTCTGTCTCCTCTCCACCAATCAGAGCGTGGTGTGATGTGCCATCTGGCGCAATATGGCTGCCGTTGCGTCATCATCATCGGATACTGCACACTGGTGGTGGATGAGATTCCCTCCAATGTGTAAAGCACTTTGAGTGTCTATATAAATTATTAAATTATTAAAGAGAATTATCGTTTTATGAAATGCATGCATAGCATTGTATGATGTTTCAGATTCTGTTTTTATAGCCTAAAGCTAACCAATCTGTCAAACTCTGGAGTGAATTAAATTTCTAAATAAAGTTATAAATGTATTTATATCAGCAAATCAAAAACTTTTTATAAATAAAATATTATAAGAATAGACATGAATGGTCTGCGAGCACATTTACCTGTACAACATGAAATATTATTTGGCTATTGTAACGAATAATCAAAAAAAGCAATGGACTGTGTAAAGCCACATAAAATAAAAACACAATGCAGTACTGTAAGCAGCAGAGACCCGTCACTCAAGAGGCCACACCCCTTAATTATGCAGAATTTTAAGGATTAATATATATTAAAGTAGAGACTACAGTTTGACAAATATTACTGCTGTTAGACAACAAAATATACTTTTGAGGCTTTTTTAGTCGAGAATGTAGTTGTCTAGATTGCAACTATGCTGTTTAATTGCAGGAATAGAGCCTATTTTAAAATATTTACAATTTCTGAGAGATAGCTTGTCGGCGGCAGTTGACATTTTCTATCCACAAGATGGCGACAGAACTGCATAATAAGCCCTTACGCTTAGAAGATATAACAGTCTGATTTCTAACTACAGCAGATCAAATCAATATTAAACTAGTAAGCACACCTGCAAACACTTGCGTTTTTTTATGGAAGTATCCATAACTCCCATAATTTCACCAACCCCCCTCTTTGGTACAGTCTGTAAACTAAACACCCCCGGGTTGCCAACTTTGGTACAATACCCGATCGAAGCGGCCCCCCAAAACCCGCTGCATTGTGTTCACAACCTCACCCCCACACACCACCTCCCCCCTAGTCTGCCATGTTTTCAGAGACATGTTGGCAGGTTAGATGATCTTTCTCTTTTATATGTTGTAGTGCTGTATTTATACCGATTTGCTAGCATATCAGGAATGTGTGTTGTGTTGGCAGATTGAAATAGGCAAAGTCTGGTAATGTTAGTGGATTTGTTGTTATTTTCAGGGTTAATTATTGTGAAATCACCAGTGCTGATATATACAGCCATATCGCACTGCTGCTCGTGTGATATTGCTCATATATATATATATATAAGGAAAACAACTACTAAATTCAACAGACACTTTATTAAATGATTTTAGTAACGCTCTCATGGTTTGCAAATCATAATACACATAATGGGATTAAAAAAGGATGCATTTAGTTGGTTGTAGTGCTGCACATAATAAATATCAGCCAAAAGCAATACTGACAACAGAAAACAATTCTGTGGAAAACAAACGCTCTATAGAAATCAGAGAGGAAATCATAAACAAACAATTAAACACTGTGATCTCTTAAATTACACTCATTATAGACATTCTGCACAGGAAATGACATTTCAGACATTCTTCGTAAAGCAAAGATGTTTTTTTACAGCCGATCCATCGATGCAGTACTTGATCAACCAAAGTAAAGTTATTCCGCGGTGTCTCCGACAGAGATCTCCATGTTGTTTGAATCATCTGCAGTGTGTGTGTTTTGGTCATTCTCCTGTTGTGTTTCCGCACAGTCCGTTTCCTCCACTGTAACAGCCTGAACCGTGACACACTCTTCAATTGCTGTCGATGCCAGGACATTCTCTGCTTCGGATGTTTCTGCATTCGTCGATGACTCCAATATGGCTTCAGAAACGTGTCCGGCGACGCTGATGGGCACAGAACCGGACGCTAAGGAATGAGCGACTGAAATCGGGATGGAAAATGGGACTGGCATCCCGATGGCTGAAGCATCCAGAGAGATAACACTGGTGCCGTCGCTGGTGACTAGTGGCTGCAGCGTCCCAGAAGGCACTTCTGTTTGAATGACCGTGAGGCCGGAGACCAGAGCGATAGTTCCAGATCCAGTCCAGTCTCCGGAAATGGTTACGGGCTCTCCGATTGTGGCCATGACTTCTTGAGTCTTCCCCACGTCGCTCTGAAGAGCCTGGGCTTTAGAAACCGCAGCCGCTGCCTTCTCCTTCTTCTGGGAAGAGCCTTTGGGCTTCTTGGCTCGGTCTTCAACATTTCCCTCCAGGACCACCAGGTAGTTCTTCCAGGGGGTTTGTTTGTCATGGGTCTGCATATGAACCGTTTTTGTTATATTAAAAGAAGACACTACAGGGAAAAGCAAGCACTGGTCTGTTTTAAGATTTTTTGGGGGCTATTTACAGTTGATGTCAGAATTAATAACCCCCCTTGAATATTTTTTCAACATTTCTAAACATAACCGTTTTAATAACTCACATTTAAAGGCTTAATTAGGTTAACTAGACAGGTTAGGGTAATTAGGCAAGTTATTGTATAATGATGATGGTTTGCTCCATAGACAGTCGGGAATAAATATAGCTTCAAGGGGCTAATATTTTTTACCTTAAAATGGTCTTGAAAAAATTCAAAACTGCTTTTATTCTAGCCGAAATAAAACGAATACGACTTTCTCCAGAAGAAAAAATATTATCAGATATACTGTGAATTTCCTTGCTCTGTTAAACATCATTTGAGAAATATTTAAATAAGAAAAACAATTCAAAGGGGGGCTAATAATTCCGACTTCAACTGTAAATACATAAAGATGTGTTTTGTGCAAGTGTGGTGATATCTATTAATTAAACATTATTCCTCTTGTCTTAAATCTCAATTAATTACGCCACTAAACTATCTTAACTTATTGATTAAGCTATAAGAAGCTGGTTCTCTGCACAAGATGCCAATGTGGAGGCTTGTAAGCAATGAAAAATAATATGCATTATTGATAATATCTAATTAATATTAACGTGCGTTTGAGTGCTATAAATAGGTACAGCTGGCATTTAATATGTATATTGAATATGTACATGAACCGGTTTCAGCATGGATTATGGTACTGTTGATGTGGTAATGTTTGTTGTCTGTAAAAGCTTTTGAAATGCATTGAATATTAGGAAAAAATATATTTTTTAAATGCATCAAATTAAAAAATGCTTATTGTTCGGGTAAAGTCTAGAAGGGGTGCATAGTTTTTTGGTATTTATTAGACCAAATATACAGTAATTTTTTAATTATTATTATATGAAATAATATTATGATTTAAAATGTGCTTTTTTTGTGCTTTCTTTTTCAACTAAAGAACGTTTGTTTGACGTTTGAATCTTTTATAATATTTAACAGGGTTTCTGCAGGTTTCCCCGAGTTAAATTTAAGACATTTTAAGACCATTATAAATTTAATTTTAAACTCATAAAGGGCTAAAGGCTAAGGAATTTTTTAAATGGCCCAGATAGAAAAGATTTTTATTTGCATAAACATTATATATACATTTTATAATACACTAATACATTAATAATAAAAAAAGAAAATATTTTAGATTTTATTTCTTAGCAAAGTATTTTAAATATTAAATATTGTGTAAAAAATGAGCAAGCTCTACTTCTATCCATACACGTTTTTCCTAAGATAAACTTTCTTTAAAATAAAACAAATGAACAAATGTTTTTAGTTTTAAAAACTATAATAAACGAAATCTATGCGCAACAGTCTGTCCAGGTCAGTGTTCTCAGTAAATGCACTTTTAAACAAATTTTATTGTAAGGAAAATAATAAAACTATTATGATAAATTGTTCATCACCTTTTTAAATAAAAAGTTAAAAGTTTTATTGAGATTGATTGTGTGTAATTGTATGGGTTTTGACCAGATTGGGTAGCAATACATAAACAAAGGAAAATTATTACCTGTTTAAAAAAGATTTAAGACCTACAACACAATATTGCAGTAAATATAAGAATTTTTTTAAAGCCTAAAATTTAGATTTTGAGATTTGAAACTTTTTAAGACCCTGCAGAAACCCTGATTTAAATGTACTGAATAAAAATGTAGCTTCTTTCAAATGTCACAATACTTCAGGGACTAGTCTAGTTGGGATTTTTTATATGCCTTCTGCTCCCTATAAAAATATTTACAGCTATTTCTGGACTTTTTACTGTATTTATAGTGAAATACATCCTGATTTAAAGTTGTAATGCCGTGCACTGAAAGCCCATGGGTGTGAATATACTTTTATAGACTCTATAAACTCAATCATAAAAGCATGCAGTGGAAAGTCACAGATATTCACCAGAGTGTGTCGGCGTACGGTGGACTTGTCTGTGAATGTTCTTCCACACATGCTGCACATGTACGGTTTCTCTCCCGTGTGGATTCTCTGGTGTCTCTGGAGGGCGTTGAGTTGAGTGAACTGCTTATCACAGTCCTTACAATGATATGGTCTTTCACCTGTGCAGAAAACCGCGTCAGTGGCTCTGCTTTTTAAAATGTAACTTTCACAATCTCGTTTTCATAGCACATAGTTTGATTCAGGTCATTTACGTCACCATTCAAACACTAGTTTCTTCCAGCATTTCACGTAATTTCACGTTTGTGTTCATCATGGCAACATATGTGATTTTGGCCATTTCATTTTTCATTTTGCGACAAGTGTGTTTGGTGCAATTTGTTGCTATTTTCAGACCGGCGCAACCCTAGTTTTCACATTTTTTATTAGTATCATATTATTTTTATTACTATTTACTATATTAGTTTTAGTATTATTTATTATGTCCATATTTATACTTGTTTTAATAAAAACAAGTGTAGATTTGCCCATCTGTCGGGTTTTGGAGACGTTTGCATCACCATACGGGCATTACGGCTCATTCACATGGGGCATCAGCGTTAACATGGTGACGTCAGACATTGCCGAACTGCATTGTGGATCCGTCAGCACTGCTTCAGGGGTGTTACTCGACTTTCTCAACTTTTCAAGCGCCAATGGAAGTGTCAACCAATCAGATCGCTGTATGCAAATACACCAGCTCAGACAGTAGCCAATTGCTGACTAATTTAATTGGCTAATGCTGCTATGACGATCGCGTCAGCCCCAACTTCAGACATGCCCTCTGTCAAGCGTTGATGTAGAAGCCCTGTGTGAATCAGGCGAAAGAATCGGACGTGTATTTGGATAACTCAGTTTTTTGACCACACTTTGTTATTGTTCATTTATTTATTTGTTGGAAATTAGAACTGAATATATATATATTTTTTTAAATCTTTGCCCTTATGAAACTAAATATGTAGGCTAATAAATGTCTTCAGTGGAGTGCGAACAACACCATTTCCTACATTTAAGAAAGTAAAGTAGTAAAGAAAAGTGAAGAGGCCAAATGGAGGAGGCTCATTCTTTATCCTCGTGCTGCAGGTGCTCTGTTTAACTGTTTTCTCGCTAGTGAAGCGTTCAGTTTTTCCCACTTAAAGTCCTCCATGTAAATAGCAAACGCACCATGGCGCAACACAACTAACTCTTAAAGGGATTGGGAGATGAGAGTCTGATTGGTTTAATGCACGTTATGTTTAAAACACACCCATAACTCATTAACGCCCCAATCACACGGGGCTTCAGCGTCAAAACTTGACAGAGGGCGTGTCTGAGGTTGGGGCTGAGGCGATCGTCATAGCAGCGTCAGCCAATAAAATTAGTCAGCAATTGGCTACTGTCTGAGCTGGTGTATTTGCATACAGCGATCTGATTGGCTGACGCTTCTGTTGGTGCTTGAAAAGTTGAGAAAGTCCCAACTTCTGCAGGGAGCAACGCCTCTGAAGCAGCGCTGATGGATCCACAATGCAGTTCGCCAATGCTTGACGTCACTCATTCAAAGTGAATGGGAAGCGTTGAAGCTGACGCTCTGTGTGAATGGGGCGTAAGAGAATAAGCACAACCCTGTTAGACCATGCGGCAGGGCGCAAAACGTATTTTTCTGTCCTTAAAATAGCAAAAGTGGATGTGGACACGCCCTTAATGCTTTTGCTCCATGCGCTTTAGACTTTGCGCCTTGATCATTAAAATAGAGCCTTATTAGTGTAAACAGATGACGATGAATATAAATTCTCAAGCAACAGCCACCTCTGCCATTTCATTCATTAACTTTTCATTCATGCCCCCCAAAGTCACTTCAAATTCAAGGCACTTCATAATGTCCATTTCTTCAAGAATTCTCAGCATAATCATTTCTCGCTCACACCAAAATGTGCTCTTTCATGCATCATTTTCATGCAAAAATGACTACAAAATGGTAATAATTTAATTGTGGTGTTTACATGTCTGTACTGCATTTCATTAATGCCACTAAAATAGGAATACTCCACTTTTCTTAATTCCATTTCTGTTTAGTTCAATTATGATTTTAGTCTTATTAAGGCCATTAAAAATCAGTTTACACTGATTTAAAACGATTGAGACAATACTCTGATTAAGAGTCTACAGAGTATTGGTGTCCATGTAAATATACTCCAGTGTTATGACTAATCAGATCAATGCTGTAACTATTGGTTAATATTTTCTTGTTGGCAGTGTATGACTTATTTCATATGCAAGTATCTGCATCTGAAAAAGTGTGAACCAAATGGCCAACAGCAGGGGTCACAACCCTTTTCCTGGAGAGCTACCTTCCTGCACATTTCAATTTCAACCCTGACCAAACACACCTGTTTGTAATTATCAAGTGCTGCTTTAGATACCATTAATTGGTTCAGGTGTGTTTGATCAGGGTTGGGACTGAATTCTGCTGGAAGGTAGCTCTTCAGGAACAGGGTTGGTGACCCCTGGCCAGGGGCGCAACTACACATTTACTGAGGGGTATGCGGGTTCAAATTTTGTGTGATCCCTCTTATTTTGGCAAACTAATAATTTAATTAATTAATTAACAATAAATGGAGACAAATTTTTTAGATTAACCTTATAACTTTTGACATTATGTATTATTTGACAGTTTATTTTAATAAAAATAAAAACAAATCTAAACAGTTACATCTACATGAACACTTTCGGCTGTGTGACTGCATGTTATTGTGTTAAATGATTTTGAATTAAACAAA
Organism: Danio rerio; assembly: GCF_052040795.2. Classification (NCBI taxonomy): domain Eukaryota; kingdom Metazoa; phylum Chordata; class Actinopteri; order Cypriniformes; family Danionidae; genus Danio; species Danio rerio. The sequence goes on along the minus strand of NC_141040.1, from coordinate 49,839,629 downwards.
AACAATGTTATATTTTTATAAAATGCAAAATAATTTTTTTTTAACAAAACATATTTATTTATTTTTATTATTTAAATTTTTTAATAAGGGTAATTTTAAAAATAGTTTTGGCACAATGGCGCCCCCCCATGTGTGGCGCCCCTATGCGCCGCATATACTGCATACCCCCTTTTTGCGCCACTGCCCCTGGCCTACAGGAACTCAAGAGTTGTGAACCAGCTAAACCATTTGGGTAATCTCTGGGGGAATCATATTCTTTTGTTATAAAGTAGTCTCTAACAGACAGTACTTTGGGTTAGGTTACTTGAAGATGCTGAGAAACTGCACTATTCATTGTCTTCACTAAAGTCTTCTCCCTGTAAGAACTTTTGTCATCTAATACACTGGTGAGCCACCCAAGAATGGTTGAGCCAAATACAGCAAAATCTAGTGTTGAGATGAACACTCAGTAAGAGTTACATAAGAAGCGACTGATGTCTGATTTTTAAACTGCTTTATGTTATCATATGCTTTAGTGAATGTGATGTAAAATACCATGTTTGCACTTACTGAGAGGAATTTATATTAGTGTTGATTTCGAAGAAGAGTATACCTGTGTGTATTTTGACATGCTGGTGGAGCGAGTTCCTCTGTGCAAACGCTCTTCCGCAGGTCTCACATTTGTAGGGTCTGGAGCCCGAATGGATTCTGTTGTGATGCTTCAGATATTCTTTAGATGCGAAGCTCTTCCCACAGTTCTCACACATGAATGGCTTTTCTCCTAGAGAAAGAGAACAGGAAGTCGTTACCTTTCCTCATCATTATTTCTTTTAAAGTCACAGGAATGGGTTTCCCTCACCTGTGTGGCATCTTCTGTGGTACGCCAGCATGTGATTCTGGGTAAATCTGGCATCACAGAGGTCACAGGCGAAAGGTTTCTCTCCAGTGTGGATCCTTAATTATAATAAAAGGTATTATTATTATATTATTAAAATATAAGTGGTGTCACTATTTCAGTGTGTAATATTTAGTTTTTAAACATTCATATAATAATAAAATAATTAAGATTTAACAATTTTTTTATTCATTCATTCATTTTCTTTTTGGCTTAGTCCCTTTATTAATCAGGGGTCGCCACGGTGGGATGATCCGCCAACTTATCCAGCATATGCTTTACACAGCGGATACCCTTCCAGTGACAACCCAACACCGGGACACAACCCAATTTATGAAATTTTACCCATTCGAACTCTACATAGAAATGCCAACTAACCCAGTCGGGACTCAAAGCAGCGACCCTCTTTCGGAGGCAAAAGTGCTAAACATTGAGCCACTGTTTCACCCCTGCCACCAAAATTGTTCTACAGTATATAGCATTAAAGGTACAGTTCACCCAAAACTGAAAATCCCATCATCATTTATGCACCATTACTAAACCAATTTGAGCTTATTTTTTCTGTTGAACTTAAAAGAAGGTATTTAGAAAAATGCTGAAAACCTGTAACCACTGACTTCCATGTCATTTGGGTGGTTACAGGTTTCAAAATATCTTCTTTTCTGATCAAAAGAAAAATAAAACTCATAAAGCTTTGTAACCACTTGAGAATGAGTAAATAGTGAGTACATTTTCATGTTTTGGGTGAACTATCCCTTTAAATGAAATTTAGTATTGCTCCTATTATGCATCAATTTATTTCAGCACCACAAAATTTAATTAAGCTTCAAATCTCCTCCATTGTCTAAACACATACTGTTGAAGTCAAAATTATAGGCCGCCCTATGAATTTTCTTTCCTTTCAAATATTTCCCAAATCATGTTATACAGAGCAAGGAATTTTTCACAGTAATTCCTATATTTTTATTTTGTAGAAAGTCTGATTTGTTTTATTTCGGCTAAAATAAATGCACTTTTTAGTTTTTTTTAAACAATTTTAAGGTCAATCAGGAGCTAAGGAAGCCAGTCTGGTAAAAGGGGTAATTCTTTTTTCTCAAAAAGTGGACCTATTTGCAGTTATTCGCCTCACTTTCTATTTAATTATAAGGTTTAAACACTGCATTTTAATGACATTTTAGGCACTTTTTTTTGCTTAAATAGCTTGTCTTGTTTGATGTACCAAAATATTTTCTTATAAATGTTGAAAAAAAACTAATTTAAAATACTAATTTATTATATGATTATTCATAAAAAAAAGATTTGTTAATTTTTTTAATCATAAACTGTAGCTTATGTTTATTTATTTAGCCAAGGGCCAGCACATTCAACTTTCCTCAGTTAGAATTTGGCCATTTGAATAATAAACAAATAAATAAACACTAGTAATGTAAAGCTTTACACTGTTGCTAGATTTTTCTCTTGTAAAAAAATTACATTGAAAATTCATGAATAACAATAGCCTGATTAATGTTAAAATAACTTTAATAAGGGCCTCAATTTAATTGATCATATTTTGTTTCATGGTCCAAGATTTAGAATAAAAGTAACCTGTAAAATGTTTTCTCTATTTAACAACAATACAGAAGGTCAGTGTCGGAATATAAATTTATATTAACTACATATAACTGAAAAGTTGTTTTCAGACTTTAAAATGTCTTGGTTTCCTGAGCCCTGACAGTCTCCAAAGTAATGCAAATGATCAGCTTCACAGCACGGCTGTATCTATTGTCTTCTCTGTCTCCAGAACATCATCTGCACGCTGTTTTAATGCTAAAATGTATCGTGAATGGGTACTTGTATGCTGATGAGATCGGGCCTGGAATAGGACTCCATTTGGTCTTAAAGCCTTCTTCAAAAAGTTATTTTCACAATTCGTGATGGAATAGCAGTTAAAATAGGACTAAATAGCTTAAGTATAGGACAAATTCTGGACCTTTGTCAGTACCGTCATCAAGATGGTGCCGAGCATGGCCGCCGTGTTGCGAGCTACCAGCAATCCTAAGCTTTTCACTCATCATAGCACACATGCTGCTGATGAGGTAACAATAAACGTGATTTGATTTGATCATATTAATATTATTAGCCCCCTTAGGCGTAATTTTTTTGATTGTCAACGGAACAAACTATCGTTATACAATGACTTGCCTAATTAACCTAATTATGCCTGTAAATGTCACTTTCAGCTGAATACTAGTATTTTTAAAAGTACCTAGTAAAATATTCTGTACTGTGATCATGGCAAAGATAAAATAAATCAGTTATTAGAAATGAGTTATTAAAACTTATGTTTGGAAATGTATTGAAAAAAAATCTCTGTTATACAGAAATTGAGGAAAGAAAATACACAGGGGGTTAATAATTCTGACATCTGTAAATAATCCCTGCCATGTACCTCTTATGCGTCTTGAGCGCTGAACTCTGGGAGAATCTGGAGTCGCACTCGTCACATTTGAAGGGCTTGAGTCCCGTGTGTGTCCTCTCATGCAGAGTCAGGGCAGTTTTGGAGCTCAGAGATTTGCCACATTCCTGGCAGTAGTGTCTGTCCGTGCCGCCCTCGTGGACGTGGCGCCGGTGGCGCGTCACGTCCTTCTTGCGTTTGAAGGTTTTGTTGCAGACGTCGCAGGGGAAAAGGCGCTCGTCGCTGTGCACGTGCCGCTGGTGGATCTTCAGGTTGCAGCGGTTGGCAAACGTCTGCTGGCAGATATCACAGCGAAGCGTAGTGTCCGTCTGCACCCCGTGACTGACCTTCAAGTAAACATAATCCGATATTTCATAGTGATAATGAATATGTACAATATTGATATCATGGGCACTTTAAAGTGGCAGGAATAAACATTTATTATTTTAATTTTAAGAGTGACTCAGTGGTTAGCACTGTCGCCTCACAGCAAGAAGGGAGGACCAGTTGGCATTTCTGTGTGGAGTTTGCATGTTATCCCCGTGTTGGTTTGAGTTTCCCTCCGTGTGTTCTGGTTTACCCCACAGTCCAATGACACGCGCTATAGGTCAAATTGGTGAAATTGGCCGTAGTGTATGAGTGTGTGTAATCGCGAGAGTGTATGGGTGTTACCCAGTACTAGGTTGCGGCTTGGAAGGGCATCCGCTGCATAAAACATATCCCTGAATAGTTGGTGGTTCGTTCCGCTGTGGCAACCACTCATAAATAAGAGACTAAGCCAAAGGAAAATGAATGAATGAGTGCCCTTTTTAAAGTGTGTGTGAAATCAAAATGTACAATGTTTATTTTGCTAGCTTACATTGTTATTCTTTAAAGGTTTAAAGACACCCTCATACTTTTTTTTGAGATTTTACAGGTTTGTGTGTGTTGAGCATCAGTTAAGGCAATGTTAATACCTGTCAGCTTTAATTGTGGGGAAAACTGGATAATTTTGAGCTTTTGTCCGCTAATTTCATCTTCTGGTTTTAAAATAATTTTTGGGGCGGGATCAGAATCGGCGGCGTAGCGCAAATCTGCTAGTGGAGTGATGACGCATCAGTTTCTCATTATTATTCATAGCGTAGTTTTATATCCTATGAGAAGAGCCTGCTTCTTAATTATTCATAAGAGCTCATGCTTTCCAAAGGCAAGGCAGACTTGCCAAGCTGTGAGACCCAATCACTGGGTGAGACCCTAACTGGTGAGACCATATCTTCTCACGGCTCGGGTCGTACAGTGTGTGTTTGTTTTTATGATCCATGAAGTTTGTTGCATGTTTTTCCCCGTGATTCTGTCAGGGCTGATACAGCAAAGCTGTTAGTTTCCATCAAGCACTTCTGTCAGGAGAGTAGTACGAGAATAGGAGAATGGTGGACTTTGTCTTTTATCAGTTGAGTTCGTTACTATTCAGACACATCGCCTATATCCGTGCTGCTGTGTTTTACACGGATTACGGGCAGGGCTAATGGATGAAATAGACATGGCAGGAGACCTGCTGCACTGCTGTCCACTGTGTCTGCATTCAGACCCTGGGATTCGGAAGTCCTTTTCATTTATAGTGTTTATATATACATGATTATCTCTATAATAATATAACAAATTGAGGTTATGTGTTCATGAAATTACGAATAACAAATGTATCAGGGCATTAAATTACTGTTAATTTCTTTGCATTTTAATTCGGTAAACTATAAAATCATGTGTTTCCTCATGGTTTGTGTCTCATTTTGTCAATGAAAGTCTGATTATTTGATTTCGTGTTTGGAGTTGCGATCCTTCTGTTGACGTCATGTCAAGGGTTTTCATAACAACTGCTGCATATTAATACCCTCCCTTAACGTTAACTCAAAGACTATAGAATACAAAAGACATGTCACTCATGGTGAATGAAGCCCCGCCTTTTTGTACAGTAGCCAATCAACGATCGCTATAGACTGACAATTCTCTGGGGAAAAGCTCGGATCAGACGTGTGCTTTTACAGAAGTTTGGTGGTCAACAAACGCATTGGAATCTCAGCGAAAACTTGCCTCACAGACATAAGAAAGATATACAAATAAAGCTTGAAATTTGAACTTTTAAATGAACCAAGTGCACTTAAAAACAATAGTTTCTTGGATTTGTAATCTGTATGAAACGAACGCAAGGTACAGTCCGTCCTGTCAAACGCACATCACATGACAGAAACTACTCAAACGCCCACAAACTTGTAAACAAAGTGTCGTGAGGAGATTCACCATCAAAACCGAGTTGTGAAGTACTTCAGAAGAGCAGCATGATCAGACAAAGCATTATCCAGAGGATGATAATGTGTAGAATGGCTACGAATGAAGCTGGCGTGGTGATCTCATTCCTTTTGAATGCACATGCGCATTAGCTTGGGCAACCTGAAAATGCTGATTTTGTCTGATTCTGACCTTTAGAAACGAGTTGTTTTTTAATTTTATTGGTAGTTCCACATTTGCAATGTTATCAAAAGTTTGCCAAACAGTTTTGGAGAATTTGATGTTTCCCCATTGAGACAGAGTTCCCAAGCATACTGCCTGAGACGTGTTTCAAAGATGGCCGCAGAGTAAAATGACTTGCCTTAAAGAGACTTTGCTTAAGTTGGCTATGAGGGAATGATGTGCAAAAGAAAGCACCAATAGCACGCGTCTTTGGACTGTGGGAAGCACTCAGAGGAAACCCATGCCAACGCTGGGAGAACATGCAAACTCCACACAAAAATGCCAACCGACCCAGCCAGGACTCAATTCCGCAACCTTCTTGCTTTGAGGCAACAGTGCTAACCACTCAGCCACCGTTATGCCCCTTGATAAAAGCTTTAGCAATTAAACACAAGCAAAAGTTTGAGACCATCGTAATCCCACCTTTAAGTGTTTCAGATAGCTCTTCTCGTAGTAGAAATAGCGGCTGCAGACCTCGCATGTGTATTTGGCGATTTCTTTCTTGACTTTCTTCTCAGCTTCATCTGCCTCCATTTCCTCATCAGGTAGAAAGTCTGATTCGTCAGGGTCGTCCTGAGGCACATAGGCAGGAGATTCAGACCCAGAGTCATCAATAGTGTCTTTACTAGTGTCATCCAATGCATTCTTTGATGATTCTGCTTCCGGATGTTCTGCTATTCGTTGCTCTTCTTCTCCTTCTGCATTGTCAGGTTCATCAAGGATTTCCGTTTGCCTCTTTAATTTTTTCTGAGGAAACTCTACATTAACTCTACGACCTGCTAACCTTCCACTTCTCCTGCCGAGCACATCTGATTCACTCACGTATTTGGCTGATTTTACTCTCTTTTTTCTTTTAATTGCTTTTTTGACATGCTTGGTTTTGATTTCGGCATCTTTCTCTACACATTCCTCTGATGCAACATTAGGAATTTCCACCTCACAGACATCCACCAGGTCTTGGCATTTCAGGAGTTTGGCCATTTGTAATATGTTAGCGATCCCACTTTTCTCCACCTCCATTTTCCCTGAATACGCGTACTCTAGGAATTTGGAGAAGGAGTGCGGTGAAAAGTCACAGAGGAACATCTTGTTCACTGGGTCTTCTGTTAAGAGGTGGGTTTTGAAGTAAGCGCTGGACGCGGCCAGGACCACCTGATGGGCTTCGAACTCCTCCAGCTCTCCCTGAAAGTCCACCTGGATGGTGATGTCGCACAGGTTTCCCCTGGTCCTAAGCTTCCACATGGCGCCGAGCAGGTTTTTGTGGTGACTGTTGGAATGCAGTTGGATAAATCTGTCGCCCATTTTCTCTGGTTTCTGCAGCTGACAGAAGAATC